>NC_059429.1:125674874-125889874 GCF_021028975.2 Sphaerodactylus townsendi | reverse complement strand
AGAGAAAGGGGGGTATAAATCCAAACTCTTCTTCTACTCAGACCAACGGCCTGATTCAGCCTAGCTTCCACCTGAAAGTCACTTCTCAAGGAGCAGCAGTGGCGTAGGAGGTTAAGAGCTCGTGTATCTAATCTGGAGGAACCGGGTTTGATTCTCTGCTCTACCGCCTGAGCTGTGGAGGCTTATCTGGGGAATTCAGATTAGCCTGTACACTCCCAAACATGCCAGCTGGGTGACCTTGGGCTAGTCACAGCTTCTCGGAGCTCTCCCAGCCCCACCCACCTCACAGGGTGTTTGTTGTGAGGGGGGAAGGGCAAGGAGATTGTAAGCCCCTTTGCGTCTCCTACAGGAGAGAAAGGGGGGATATAAATCCAAACTCCTCCTCCTCCTCCTCCTCCTCCTCCTCCTCCTCCTCCTCCTCCTCCTCCTCCTCCTCTTCTTCTTCTTCTTCTTCTTCTTCTTCTTCTTCTTGGAACTGAACCTTGAACTTTCTGTATGCAAAGGAGGTGATTCTGCTACTGAGCTACAGCCCCTCCCTGCAGACGGATGATTTTTTACATTCTGAAACTGATCTGTGCCCACCTACAGAATGGAATTTTATATTAACTCTGCAAAGATTTTTTTCCCCCCAGCTCTGGATTTTGATGAACAACCTGAAGTTGCGTCTCGAGCAATTAATAAACACCCTGCATCTCCTACACATACCCTTTCCATTCATCAAGCATATTTCTGTATTAAATAAACAGACTTGCCGCATTTTGTCTAACTTTATGAAGCTGGTGTGACTTCGCCGCAGACTCATTGGAAGAAAAACAGGAAGCGCTACAAAACACCCCCCCACTCAAATAAAACATTTATTCAAGTTTGGAGATGATCAGTCTCCTCCTCTACTGAATGAGCTATGCCGGGGACTGACCCCAAAGTGTCGGCATACATCTGAATCCAACCAAACCCACCTGATTTACCATTTCTTATTTCTTATCCAGCATTTACAAAAATGACAGCTGTTCAATATACAGTATATCCAGAGGTGGGATCCAGCAGGCTCTCACAGGTTCCCGAGAGTAGGTTACTAATTATTTGTGTGTGCCGAGAGGGGGTTACTAATTGGTGATTTTGCCACGTGATTTTTGCCTTAGTTACGCCCCTCCTCTCAGCAGTAGCGCGCAGAACTTGAAGCAGTCTAGCAGGAGGTGCACCGGTGTGCGTGGCAGCCTGCGCCTGCATGCATTCGTTTCCCGCCCAAGGACCGGTGCAGTGGCTGCGTCCTTGCCACAGCCCTGCCCAGGAATGCCCCGCCCCCAGAATGCCCAGCCACGCCCCCGTCGTGCCCCACTCAGCCCCATTGGCACTATCCCACAGTTTGAATCCCACCACTATGGGAACCTGTTACTAAAATTTTTGGATCCCACCACTGAGTATATCGATCTCTCTTCGGCACTTTTGTTGCCTTTGCTACCATAAAGTCTGATTCCTAAATATTCTTTAACACAATTCGATGGTCATTTCAAAGACAGATTTAAGCTTTGTTTGTAATGTTTGGAGTTTCTCTCCACATTCATCACTAGGGCTTTTAAACTGTGGGCTGCTGAGTCTTGAACCGGATAAACAGTAATCCAGGCGGAATCAATTTTTCCTCCCATGAATTATGTGAATATTCAAACCAAGGTTGTGGAAGTCTCACGCTCACAACAGCCCCATTTTTTATGTTTTTGCTCTGGGGAAATTGAACGGACAAAGTAAGGTATATTCAAAATATTTCTGAATGCTGATATGAAAAGCAATTAAAAGTAGAAAATAACACGTGACCTATCAGGGATACTATGCTATGCAGAAGGTAGCCATAGTAAACTCTATACCTGGTGGTCCCATTGTTCTGCAGATGTCTTAAAATCTGCCATGCCTCTCCAAGCACAGATTGGCCCCTTCCAATGATGGCGTTCCAGGGGTGTTCTAGGGAGTGGTGGGGCATTCCGGGGCAGGGGCGGGGGCGGATGCATCGGTGTACCAGGCGCTTTCCCCCCTTCTAATCTGGAGGAACCGGGTTTGATTCCCAGCTCTGCTGCCTGAGCTGTGGAGGCTTATCTGGGGAATTCAGATTAGCCTGCACACTCCCACACACGCCAGCTGGGTGACCTTGGGCTAGTCACAGCTTCTCGGAGCTCTCTCAGCCCCACCCACCTCACAGGGTGTTTGTTGTGAGGGGGGAAGGGCAAGGAGATTGTCAGCCCCTTTGAGTCTCCTACAGGAGAGAAAGGGGGGATATAAATCCAAACTCTTCTTCTTCTTCTCTTCTACACCTCTGATAGGACTTCGGACATTTTGTAGGACACTGATACACACGTTGCCATGAGTTGGAAGCAACGATGGCGCTTAACACACATGCACACAAACGTGAATTCCAGCTGTTATTATCCATTAGATGCTGAAATCATTTTTCCCTGTTGAGGGGGAAGAGTGTTTGAAACATGCAGGGAAAGCCAGTCAGTTTATCAAGCGTTCTCAAGCTCACCTATCCTTAAGATTTGTTTGCAAATGTGAGCAGTTTCAACTAAGATTAATACTAAAGGTATGCCCTGTCTTATCCAATACGTGTTGTATATTTTGAAATGGAAGGGGTGGGAGGAAGGAGGCTGTGTCTACGGTGACTGCGTTTGTTCAGTTTTGAATCACACCGTTGCTTTGCGAGGTCCAGCCGGAGAAGAGAAAAAGCACTCGCCTTGAGCATGAAAAACCGAGGCTGTTGAAATCCAAATAAGTTGCTTGTACCTAAATAGAGCTTTTAAATTCAACTCATTTCTCAAAGTTGACACGAGGCCCAGTTTTCTAAATTGCGTGGCTATCAGTAAGTTTGCATGTCAGCAGTATCTATTTTCGGGATGTTTACGGTACGACTGCAAAAATTTGTATAGGTTTTCCCCCTTTTAAATCTAAAACTTGGCAAGCACAGAGATGCTCAAGGAAGAATTGTTATGTGAGAAGCCACAATGATTTAATATTAGAAAGATGAGGAGAAAGCAGAGAAATCAGCGGGTTTTATGGTCCTCTTCATTCAAACCTGATTTTTTAAAAGGGGCTCTGATTCTGTAAATATGTTGTGCGTTGGGTCAGGGAACCAGACCGCCCAGAATTTATTAACTTCATCAAGGATCCAGAAGAACAAAAACCTATACAAGAACGACGTCTTCCTTAACATATTGCGGCGGATGTATCACATATACAGTCAGATACATAGAGCTGTTAAAATAAATGACTTGGAGTTCGACTGCTTTACCCTATAGGAATCGGTTGGCATCTTCTCCAGCACATAAAGGGCATTTAATGTGACATATTTCACAATTCAACTGTAGTTGTCATCTGTTTAGTAGCAGGATGTGCATAGGATGTGAATTCTTAGAATTTTGGGGTACGGAAGAGTTACTCGGCTGGTAAAGAGGAACTAGTGATGAGCTTTGGTTTGGGGAAGGGGACAGACAGACAGACAGACAGACAGACACACACACACACACACACACACACACCAAGATGGGATATTCCTGAAGATTTGGAGGTACAGCCTGAGGAAGGTAGGCTTTGGGGAGGGACCGCAGAGGAGTATAGCCCCATAAAATCAACACCCACCAAAGCAGCCAATTTCTCCAGAAGAACTGATTGCCATTCCAGGAGCTTTACAAATTCCACCTGGAAGTTGGCCGTCCAATACCCCAGCTCAGTGTATTTTCTCCAAGCGCAGTGGGACATGAGGTTTGGACTGTGTACGCTCTGGACTTTGGGTGGAGCGATGTGCATGTGTATGTATTTCTGCAGGCATTTGCTATCTACCCAGGCGATTTGTTCACCTCTGTGCCACACAAACTGCAATGTCCACAAACACAGCATGTTCTGCCCGGGGGGGGGGGGAACCAAGGAGGGGCATAAAGCATTAGTTCCTGTGCACCGCAGCATGTATGGTCTATACATAGTGTGGGGGTATGACATGCGCTCTCTCTACTCATATGCTAACTGTACGATAACTATAGGGTACGCCACTGAGGTCGTGGTCTTCCCCAGACCCCACTTCCAAATCTTCCTCCGTCCCCTACTGGCGGCCAGGAGGGACCTGACAGTCCTATGTTTTAGAGCCATAATCTATTTATTTCCGGTCGTTGGTTGGTTTTAATTGTGCTCTGACTATATATCTTGTGTTCACCGCCCTGAGCCCTTCAGGGGTAGGGCGGTATACAAATATAATAAAATAATAATAATAAAATAATAATAATAGAGGCCCCCTGCCTTGTCTCTGAAGGTGAGGAGACATATTGCAAGTCTTCTATTGGTGGTCAGGAGACATATACACCACCCTGAGCATCAAAGGACGATTAAAATGCACTAGAACAGTGATGGCGAACCTTTTTGAGATCGAGTGCCCAAATTACAACCCAAACCCCACTGATGTATCACAAAGTGCCAACCCGGCAATTTAACCTGAATGCTGAGGTTTTAGTTTAGAAAAAAACCGGTTGGCTCCTTCTTCCTCTGCCCCACCCGCTTGAGCAGGGGCCAGCCTGCTCTAGCCTCCAGCAAGTCCTGCACACACCACTCTGTGCCTCTCTAGCATTTCTGCCTCCTCTGCACTCCCATCCCCCAGGCAGCAGCCACCCGGCGCACAGGCACCAGCCTTGCCAGCCAAGTCCTCCCTGCTCACAGCGGTGTGCGATGTTGTACTCAGTGGCCCAGGTCAGTCTAGATGTGTGGGGGGGAGGGATGTGATTTTCCGCCCCCTACATGATGAACTCTGTGTGCGCATGCCCACAGAGAGGGCTCTGAGTGCCACCTCTGGCACCCGTGCCATAGGTTCGCCATCACTGCTCTAGAAGAAGGGGGGCATCTTTTGAGTGCCTCAATAATTATGCAGTCTAAGTGATAAGACACTCCCATGACAGCAAAATTCTTTTCATACCCACTGAGTAGGGCGGAGCTTTAGCTTATCAGTCAGGATTTTTATTAAAATGATTTGGAAATCGGGGGCAATGTGACTTGATTATTGGAACAGGAGCTTGAAGAGAGTAGATTCCCAGAGGGAAACGCGTCCAGGGTGTACACCTCTCCGTTTAGTCAAGCTCTGTTGTGGGTTTATATATTTTTGGGAGCTGAAACTCTCTCTACTTATAACTCAGCCAAGGTGAGCATCCCTTCAAAGTAATGTCACCTTCGCAAACAGGAATTGCCGGGAGACACCCTCTGGTGAACATGTCAAGGCGGTGTTCGTGTTGTCTGAAGGCTGCATGTTCCCAGGGTTGTCGTCGGCGTAGCAGCTGTCAGAGAAAGTCTCATCGGGTGACAGAAAGGAAATGGTGGAGAAGAGTGAATAAGAATGTGTGTATAGCACCTTCCAGCAGCCCCTGCGTGGGGCTTTCAAGGCAAGTGAGAAGCAAAGTGGTTTGCCTTTGTCTGATGGAGGACAAGCGGAAGAGTTGGTTTTGTGCCCTGCTATTTCTCAACCATAAGGAGTCTCCAAGCAGATTACACCTTCCAGATTACATTGAAAATGCTGTGGGGAAGAATTAGGACTAATCAAAGGAAACACTTCTTCACGCAATGTGTGATTGGTGTTTGGAAGATGCTGCCACAGGAGGTGGTGATGGTCACTTACCTGGTTGGCTTTAAAAAGGGCTTGGACAGATTTATGGAGGAGAAGTCTTGATCCTCCAATCTTGATCCTCCTTGATCTGAGATTGCAAATGCCTTAGCAGACCAGGTGCTCGGGAGCAGCAGCAGCAGCAGAAGGCCATTGCTTTCACCTCCTGCACGTGAGCTCCCAAAGGCACCTGGTGGGCCATTGCGAGTAGCAGAGTGCTGGACTAGATGGACTCTGGTCTGATCCAGCTGGCTTGTTCTTATGTTCTTATGTTCTCCCCACAACAGACAGGCATTTGGTGGATTCTGCACAGGCCACATATAACGTCTGAAGGACATGTTTAAAACGTTTTTTTGTGGTGAGGAGGACCTCACTCGAGTCCCATTCCCAAAACAAGTTTGCCCCATTTTATTTCCCTAAACCCGGGATCCTTTTGCACAGTCCCGGGTTGGAGGCACTCCGGCATGAACACAGCAGCCGGGAGACACTGTATTTCCCTCCCTCCTGCCCATTCACTTTAGGTTCCGCGTCATCCAACGTGTCAGGAAGAATCTGCCTGCCCGCCATTCTGTGCAGGTCCACCCTGTAGGTTGTGGGCAGATTCTCTGAGCACCTGACAGTGTACAAAGTCCCCCAAGCACATTTTCTCCCCTTTGGCGGCAGCGAGTACGACCGCCATATAGATCTACAACAACACATTCATTATTGTCTGCCTGTTGCAGGGCAGCTGTGAAAAACGCAAACTCTATGCTGGGGATAATGAGGAAAGGAGTTGATAATAAAACTGCAAGGATTATCATGCCCTTATATAAAGCCATGGTGCGACCGCACTTGGAGTACTGTGTCCAGTTCTGGTTGCCACATCTCAAAAAGGATATCGAAGAGATAGAAAAAGTGCAGAGAAGGGCAACGAGAATGATTGAGGGACTGGAGCACCTTCCTTATGAGGAGAGGCTGCAGTGTTTGGGACTCCTTAGTTTGGAGAGGGGAAGTCTGAGGGGGGATATGATTGAAGTCTATAAAATTATGCAGGGGGTAGAAAATGTTGACAGAGAGAAGTTTTTCTCTCTTTCTCACAATACTAGAACCAGGGGGCATACATTCAAAATGCTGGGGGAAGAATTAGGACTAATAAAAGGAAACACTTCTTCACGCAACGTGTGATTGGTGTTGGGAATATGCTGCCACAGGAAGTGGTGAGGGCCACTAACCTGGATAGCTTTAAAAAGGGCTTGGACAGATTTATGGAGGAGAAGTCGATCTATGGCTACCAATCTTGATCCTCCTTGATCTGAGGTTGCAAATGCCTTAGCAGACCAGGTGCTCGGGAGCAGCAGCAGCAGCAGAAGGCCCTTGCTTTCACATCCTGCATGTGAGCTCCCAAAGGCACCTGGTGGGCTACTGCAAGTAGCAGAGTGCTGGACTAGATGGACTCTGGTCTGATCCAGCAGGCTAGTTCTTATGTTCTTATGTCCCTTTTTCTTTCTTTCTTTGTGTGTGTGTGTTGCACATGTGCAGCCACACAGGTACACACAGATAGGATTGTGGGACAATCGGCATAGTTTGTGGGGGTTCATTTCTGTACGTCTGCACAGCTATGCATGTGTTGCAGGAAATAAAAAGAGAGAGAAGCGTCTCTGCGAAGGCATGAAAGCAACCTGGATTGTTTCCATGGGCTCCAGTTGCTGCCTGAGCGGGTGAAGGGCACACATTCAAACAGGAAAAAGGAAAACAGGTTCCTTTATAATGACTGCAACCTGTTATACATACGCCGTGTGGAACCCACCCTTGTGAGGCAGGTGGGGCTGGGAGAGTTCTGAGAGAACTGGGACTGGTGCAAGGTCACCCAGCAGGCTTCATGTGGAGCAGTGGGGAAACAACAAACCTGGATCTCCAGATTAGAGTTTGCTGCTCGTTAAGAGCAGGTGAACTCTAATCTGGAGGAACCGGGTTTGATTCCCCGCTCTGCCACTCGAGCTGTGGAGGCTTATCTGGTGAACCAGATTAGCTTGTGCACTCTAACACACACCAGCTGGGTGACCTTGGGCTAGTCACAGTTCTTCGGAGCTCTCTCAGCCCCACCCACCTCACAGGGTGTTTGTTGTGAGGGGGGAAGGGCAAGGAGTTTGTTAGGCCCTTTGAGTCTCCTTACAGGAGAGAAGGGGGGGATATGAATCCAACTCTTCTTCTTTACACTAGTATAGTGCACTCCTCTCAAACATCTTTTCCTGAACTTCTCCGAGTCTCATTTCCTCCCTACCCCACTGATGAGACTCTCTGCAGGTCATTCTTTGCTACGTGTGTGTTGTGTACAATCCTAGCTATGACTTCTGTTCTTTCACAACCTGCCCACAAGCGCATGCGACCCCTTTGCTGTTCAATTCCGAGAGAGCAATTTTAATAAACAGGAGGGATATCTTAATGTATGCTGATGTTTTTTAAAAGTCTGCCCATCATCCGAGCCAACAAGCTGTTTCCTTTCTCGCTTTTAGCTGCTGCAGCTGTTTTCTCCCTGCAGTTCTGGCTTCCAGTTGGACGACTTTGGAGGTCAGGGCAAGATTGGTTCATCCATCGAGATGAAGAAGATGAATGTAGGTCAATGAACGCGTGTAATATTCTCTGCAAATGTACGACGTCTATCTTGGGGGCAGGAAAGCGGGGGCTGCAGTGAGGCGAAACCTGCCATTTTCCAGGCTTTTAAAAATGGAGTGAACTTGCCCAGTGGTGGGATGCAAACATTTTGACAACAGGTTCCGATGGCGGTGGGATTCAAATAATGACTGTTTAAAAAGTATTAAAAATATTTTAATATCACCTGTTTAATTTTAAGTATTAAAAATATTAATACTTAATGAAAGTATTTTAAGTATTTAAAAAGTGATATTTTAAATTTGAACAACAGGTTCTACAGAACCTTTGGAACCCCCTGGATCCCACCTCTGAACTTGCCCTAGCAAAGCACAAAATCACTGCAAAATCCACGGCACAAGAATATTCCTTTAAAGAAAGGCATTATAGGTGCGAAGATGGGACTCTGGAGGGTACTAAAATGGTCCCTAATCAGCGGGGGGAACCAAAAATTTTAGTAACAGGTTCCCATGGTGGTGGGATTCAAACTGTGGCGTAGCACTAATGGGGCTGGGCGGGGCACGATGGGGGCGTGGCCAGGCATTCTGGGGGTGGGGCATTCCTGGGTGGGGCTGTGGCATGGACGCCGGTCCTTGGGCGAGAAACGAATGCACGCAGGCGCAGGCTGCCACGCACACCGGTGCACCTCCTGCTAGACTGCTTCAAGTTCTGCGCGCTACTGCTGAGAGGAGGGGCGTAACTAAGGCCAAAATCACGTGGCAAAATCACCAATTAGTAACCCCCTCTCGGCACACACAAATAATTAGTAACCTACTCTTGGGAACCTGTGAGAACCTGCTGGATCCCACCTTTGTCCCTAATGTACCAATATTGTAATCATCCAGCTTACAAGAGAACTGGATGACCACCACAAATCTTGGATGATATTTGAAGAGCAAGTGATCTGGGACAAGACTGTCTGAGGACTGCCTCATTTGATATGAACCTGACTGTTAATTGAGATCATAACCATTGGTCAGCCCTTCCCTCCTCTGTGCTTCTTCCTTCAAGAGCCAGCGTGGTATAGTGTTTAAGAGCAGGCAGACTCTAAACTGAAGAACTGAGTTTGATTCCCCACTCCTCCACATGAGCGTCGGACTCTGGATTTGTTTCCCTGCACCTACGTAAAGCCTGCTGAGTGACTCTGGGCCAGTCACAGTTCTAGCTACAAAAAGAACAATCTATCTAATCCAAATCTGCATAATGGGCACAAAAAAGAAAAACGTGTAATTTTTGAAGGAATTTTAAATAAATATATACATAAAACAGTGAAACAGATACAACAACAATCCCCAAGAACACAAATATTTGTTCCAATACAACTTAATAAGGTGAATATCGGTATTAAATCCCCAGTTAATCAAATAAATAAGTACATAGAAAAATGTTATAAAAAATTATGAAATGCAGTCAGAAGTCCAACAGGTGAGTATAATGTACAGTTTTGATATCCAACTTCACCCATAAACTGATCTATTTATTCTAGAACTGATTCAATGTTTGTTTTTCTTTAATCATGGAGAAGGACTCAAGAAAGTATCTTCATAGACTGTAATCAGAAATCCAACAGGTGTGTATATTCCAGTATTAGTTTCCAACTCCAGTAATATAATCTGTTTCTTCAGGTGTATATATCATGCACGGAGAAGGACCCAGAAACACATTGCTCTAAGCTGCAGTGAGGAATCCAACAGGTAAATACAATGTAGTATTAATATCCAATTCTAGTGACTAATTCATCGCCTTTTTCCTTTTATAAGTTAATCACAAAAGAGGACATGCATGTCCTACAATTTCCAAAGTCTACAGACAGAAATCCAACTGGAAAATACAGTTCTCTCCTTTTCCATGCTATCTTCACAACAACCTTGCAGGGCCAGTGGCCAAAGGTCACCCAGAAAGAAGACCGTGTGCTTTATTCTGAGCACAAGATGCAAACTGCAGCCTCCTGCAGCCTCGATTTGCCCTTGGGTTGTGCTATGAAAGGAGAGGGAGTTTAACCCTTCAACCTCCATTAGGGTTCGCTATCTGAAAATGGGCTCTTTGTTTTATTTGTGTAATTAGTTTTCATGATCATATTGGCTTGAGTTCAGGCACCAGCCTCTAACCACTACACCACGCTGCTTCCAAAAGGGTCTTTTGTATGGTGGCTCCTCAGCTGCGCCATGCTTTTCCCAGAAATATTCATTTGATATTTCCTCTGTTAATATATATATAATATATATATATATATATATTATATAATATATAATATAATATATAATATATATATATATTTGACACAGGTTGAAATGGTTTATTTTCTCAACCATCTAGCAATTTGGAATTCTTTTGTCATTTTACCGCTGCTTCCAAATGTATTCTATATTTCTGCTTCTTTTATAGGGATTTTCACTTTTTTCTCTGGTCCCCCCCCCCCCAATAAACTGCCTTGAGGGCTTCTATTTTTGTTTGAAGTCACCCTGATCCCAGTCTAACTGGGAAAGGGCAGGATACAAATTTAATAAAATATTTTTTGAAAAAAATTCTGCATAAAAAATGGGACAAAAACATTTTTTTTAAATAAAAGAAAATAAACCAGGGCTGTGTACACTCCATGCTTAAAATAATTATACATTTCCGCTGAGTCCATCTCACGCTCTTTGTTAAGTAAACCCAGCTCCTGCTTCGTGTGCAAATGATGCAGATTAAATAAGTGTATCTATTTGCTTGTGTTGCATTATTTATTCTGCTCGTGCTAATTAGGGGAGAGATGGAGAGCCAAGCTTGGCATAAGAATCACCACTTAAACATTAAGAAAACTCTCTTCCTTCATCCATTTGCTGTCCGAGGGAGGGGGAATCAATTTGCTGTCCGCGGGAGGGGGAAGCCTCGCATGGGTGTGCTTGAAGCGGCTTCCTATAAAAGGAGCCGAGATTGAGATTGCGCAGCAGGTCCTGTCCCCGACCTCTACTAATGAATCAGGTCCTGTGCACCCATGCTCAGCGTGTGCAAACTGCAGGTGTGTGCAGTAACTTCGCTCTGCAAAATCAGTAGAAGTGCAGGGTACAGAAACTATGCACACAAAGGCCCTTTCCGCACAAACTTTTAAAAACATTTTGAGGCAGGAAATAAAACGTTTCCTCCATGGAGTTCTGCAACATTTTTACCCCCGAACATTTTATTTCCAGCCTCAAAATGGCCCTTTCCCCACCTACCGTTTGCTGCGCGCTGCTGCCCCCAAATAGCGCGTGGTCCAGCGGTGCTCCCCACAAGTCCGGGCGGCGACAATGCAGCCGCCCCGACTCTGCGCTCTAACGTCCCTTCAGCGTGCGTCATTTCTGACGCTGAAGAAATGGCACCTTCTGACTGCCCTGCGCAGAGCACCATTTTAACAACCGGTTCTGCCAAAGTAGTACTAACCTGCAGAGCGCGGGGCAGTGGGAAACACGACCCCGGGGCGGAAATTGCTCGCGCTCAGAGTAGCACGCTGCAAAACGTAAGTGGGGAAAGGCCCAATTTCTTAAATGAATCCCCTGTTAAAAAGATTCTCTGGCTGAAAGGTTTTGAAAACATCTTCCGTGACTGCGTGATCTATTGACTATGTTTCCCATGCTCCTCTGCTTCTGTAAACTTCCTTCTTGGTACCATTTCCTGAGCTCACTCAGTTCCCTCTTGCCTCTTTATTGTCAGCATTTTTCTATTTGATCTTTTATTTGGGGATGGTGACCTTTGGAGTATCGAGTATATGAGTACAGAATGCTGCATGAGTCTGTGAAGCACTGAAGCATCAATTCAATGCAGAACTAAAAAAAAATCACATAATGGCAGCCAGGAATTGTTTCAAGGGGGGGGGAGTACAGATGTACATCTTTGTAAAGGGGGTGAGTGAAAACATTTTAGAAATATTTTAGGCAGTGGTAGGATTCAAAGAATTTAACAACCAGCTCCGCTGGCGGGATTCAAAGAATTTAACAACTGGTTGTTTACAAGCACCATTTTAACAACCGGTTCTGCCAAAGTGGTGCGAACCTGCTGGATCCCACCACTGATTTTAGGGGATTTGAGGGCCATAGTGTCTACATATGAGGCTCACTGAGCTGTGTTGGTCTGGGTCAGGGTCAATGGGCACCATTCTGATCCACCCTCCATGTGTTGGGTTATCTACTGAATTAGAGATCCCCAATGTGGTGACCGACCACGCAGGGTTGCCAGCTTCCAAGTGGTGCCTGGAAATCTCCCATTACTACAACTGATCTCCAGAATGTTGAGAGCAGTCCCCCTGGGGAAAATGGCCACTTTTGGAGGTGGACTCTGGCACTCAACCCCATGGACGTCCCTCCTCAAACCCCACCCACCCCAGGCTCCACGCCCCAAATCTCCAGGTATTTCCCAACCTGGAGCTGGCAACCGTGGCATCCAACTTTCCTGGCACCCACCGGTTGCTAGAAAGTGGGTGAGGCTAGTTGGGGCTTTTGCCCAGCAAGGTTTCTGATTGGCTGTGCAGATTGAAAGGCATCCTTTTCAACGATGCGTCTGCCTGAAATATCGAAGACTAGACTACTGTAATGCACAGTACATTAGTCTCCCTTTCAGCACCAACTCAGAAACTCTAGCTGGTCCAGAACAACACAGCTCAGCTATTAGGGAGCAGCAGTGGCGTAGGAGTTTAAGAGCTCGTGTATCTAATCTGGAGGAACTGGGTTTGATTCCCAGCTCTGCCGCCTGAGCTGTGGAGGCTTATCTGGGGAATTCAGATTAGCCTGTACACTCCCACACATGCCAGCTGGGTGACCTTGGGCTAGTCACAGCTTCTCGGAGCTCTCTCAGCCCCACCTACCTCCCAGGGTGTTTGTTGCAGAAGGGCAAGGAGATTGTAAGCCCCTTTGAGTCTCCTGCAGGAGAGAAAGGGGGGATATAAATCCAAACTCTTCAAACTCTTCTATTAGCAGGAACTAGATGAAGCGTACATATGAGTCCCATTCTGCAAACACTCCACTGGCTGCTCATTTGTTACCAGGCTCAGTTGAAGGGGCCTTAAACCATCTTATTTGTGGTAAGCACCGCTCTCCCGATGCTGCGCCACGACACATTTTCTCATGCCGGCAGGGCTTCTGCATGCGCTAACCCAGCAATGGCAAAGTCAACGATTGCTCACATGTGTGCCTTTCCCTCTTGCGGTTCCTACCTTGCGGAAAGGCCTGCCCAGGGCGGTCAGGAGAGCTCCCATTCTCCTGTCTTTCTGCATACTACGCAAAACTGAACTAGTCAGAAGGGCTTTTCTGCGCAGGTAATAGGGTTGCGCTACACAAAAATGCCCAGCAATGCAGTTTCTTCACCTGTATTTCATCAGGAAGCTTGCACTGGCAAAATGACAAGCATATCCATAGTACAATATCAGCAATAAAATGGCAGCATGAACAGAAAAGAGACTTCAACAATCCCTTTCAAGTTCAGGTAACTGGAAAAACCCAACCATAAAACCAGCAAACTCAACCATAAAACCAGTCAGACAGCAAAAAAAACCTCCTGTAAAACAGGATATAGATTGATGGGGGAGCACTCAAAAACCTGGTTAAAAAAAAGGACTTCAACCAGAGGTAGGATCCAGCAGGTTCTCACAGGTTCCCGAGAGTAGGTTACTAATTATTTGTGTGTGCCGAGAGGGGGTTACTAATTGGTGATTTTGCCACGTGATTTTTGGCTTAGTTACGCCCCTCCTCTCAGCAGTAGCGCGCAGAACTTGAAGCAGTCTAGCAGGAGGTGCACCGGCGTGCGTGGCAGCCTGCGCCTGCGTGTATTCGCTTCCCGCCCAAGGACAGGTGCAGCGGCTGCATCCTTGCCACAGCCCTGCCCAGCAATGCCCCACCCCCGTCGTGCCCAGCCACACCCCTGCCGTGCCCCGCCCAGTCCCACTGGTGCTACGCCACAGTTTGAATCCCACCACCATGGGAACCTGTTACTAAAATTTTTGGATCCCACCACTGACTTCAACTTGCTGAAAGCTAGAACTGCTGGGTGTATATGTATTGGGAGGCCATTACAAAGTTCAGGCATCATCACTAAAAAGAAGGCCCCAACCATACTTCCAAAGGACAGGAACACTAAACTCTCCTGATAATCATAACGAGTGTGCGGCGGTAGTTACAGTGTTAGACGAAGTTCAAAACTCAGTTTGGCCATGAAGCTTTCTCTCCACTTCACCGACCTCACAGGGTTCTTGTCATGATGAAATGGGAAAGGAAGAGTCTAGACTTCTCTGAGCTGCTTGGGCAAAGGTCAGGATTAAAACGAGTCTACTGTAGAGGCAATCTTGTTGGATAAAGGAGACTTTCGAGAAATACCATTTCCCACTCAACTTTAAACTGCAGGGGAGGGGATCCCACAAGCTCCCCACAGCGGCCCGGCCTGAGCTGGGCACCGTGGAGGGAATCCCATGCGCTCCCTGTTGGAATGGGGAGCGCGCAGCAGCAGCCCGGCCTGAGCCGGGTGCCGCTTTTCTCTCCTGTTCCCTGCAGAAAGGGGCAGCCACGCCGGGAGCCGCACCACAAGCGGCAAAGAGCTGTTTGCGGCTCAGGAGCCGCGGGTTCCCGACCTCTGTGCTACTCGCAGTGGCCCACCAGGTGCTTTGGGGAGCTCACATGCAGGATGTGAAAGCAATGGCCTTCTTCTTCTTCTGCTGCTCCCGTGCACCTGGTCTGTTAAGGCATTTGCAATCTGAGATCAAGGAGGATCGACATTGGTAGCCATAGATCGACTTCTCCTCCATAAATCTGTTAACAACAGGACGCTTGGGAAGTGATTAATTTTTAGGAACATCATCAGTCAGAACTGACTTGATGGTACTTAAACCCACACACAGACAATGTTGTCTTGAGGTCCCCCAAAATGTCCTATTGTTGACAGCCATGCTCAGTTTGCAAGACCTGAGCACAGTTGATAATAAGAAGACATTTTGGAGATGATTGGTTCAAAGGATCCTCATAATTTAGAAGTGGCTTGATGGTACTTAACACAGATACCCAGAGGTGGGATCCAACCAGTTCTCACCACTTCTCTAGAAGTGGTTACTAATTTTTTCTGAGTGCCGAGAAGGGGTTACTAAAGCAACCTCCCTGGCCTATAGGGACTGGAGGGGCGTGTGTGCGTCGTCGTCACTGTTTGAATCCCACCACCATCGGAACCTGTTATTAAAATCTTTGGATCCCACCTCTGCAGATACCCATTGTTGTCTCTGGGGCCCTGTAAGGGTCTGGTACTCCAGTCAGTAACAAGTCTCAAGAAGGTTTCAAGAGCTTTATTAGAACTGTGTCAAGCCCAACGGCCAGGTAGCTAAATCTGAGATTCAAACTCCCTGACCCCAGTATATACCTTAATGTTACAGTTGGTTCAACCCACAAAGCCCCCACCTTTGCATTCCCCCAATATCAGCATGAGAAAGACAGAGAAAGACAGTATTACGTTGTTTTGAGAAAGGCGAGTTACTCCCTGTGAAAGAAAGATAAGAGATACTCGGTAAGCTCTATTGAACTAGTTACATGCAAACAAAAGGAAACTTGGGGTGGCAGAGATGGCCTGCCCAGCTTTTGCTGGTCTGGAGATGTGCACTCTGGCAGGCCGATGATGGCGCAGCCTGACAGGCCCCTACGATAGGCTGACCAGACGTCCCGCTTTTGGTGGGACAGTCCCACCTTCATACAATTTGTCCCACATCCCGTGGGTTATTTCAAGTGTCCCGATTTTTGGAAGGCTGCCGCACTGCCTTCTGGGGCGCAAGGCAGTGCGGCAGCCTCCCACGTGCAGCCGCAGGAGTGCACGCGCAGCAATGGGGCTCCTGTTTTCCTGCCTTCATACAGATTTGTCCAGCGTCAGCGGGTTATTTTCAAAGAATGTCGATTTTTTGGAAGGCTGCCGCACTGCCTTCTGGGGCGCAAGGCAGTGCGGCAGCCTCCCATGTGCAGCCGCAGGAGTGCACGGCCTTGTGGGGCGCTCCTGTTTCCCGCCCTGTGACAGGGCGGGAAATGGGAGTGCCCCAGAAGGCCGTGCGCTCCTGCGGCTGAGCGCGTATGCGCGCGGCCGCCTATCCCGGTTCACAAAGGTGACCATCTGGTCACCTTACCCTACGATCCAATGAAAGCACTACTGGGGAGAGATCAGCAGCCTACCTGCTGACATGCATTGCATCAGAGTGGAGTCTGCTCTACATGAGCATTAAGAGTTGGGGAGTTTAAAGAAACCCGGTCCGAAGTCAGGATGTTCTGCATTTTAGCCATGTCTGGGACAATCTCTTTTGCAGCCCTGAACAAAAATAGATGTGGAAGTAACCGTATCCTCGTCTGAAAATAACTCTACCCCATTTTGATCCGGTGAGAAAATTCTGTTTAGGCTGGATGCAAAGGGATTTAGATTCTGGTCCAAGGTCTCGCCTAAGCAGAAGCTGCAGATGGTGATAAAACTGCACGGCGAGGTTTTTGTGAAGTGGATTTGTTGCCCCGTAGGGAAAAAGGTGACGGCATGAAATATGTTTAATTTTATCTTATGCTACAGTCACATTTGTATCCGAGAGGTGAAAGGGACTCTCAGCCAGCCTCCTGAATAGCCGAGTTTTCTTCCTTATTTTCCTATTAATAGGTGCTCTCTGTGGTTTCAGAAAAAGAAATATCCCTTTCCTTGCACCAAACGTCAGTTTCTTTGCAGGCTTTGAAAAGCACTCCGTGGCAGCAGAAACTAAGGCACTAACTTAAGTTAGATGTAACAGTCCCATTACTGTTGTCCTTGGGGTATCTACTACTGAGTCAATGTGGAGGCTATAATATGGGCCAACATTGAATGCAGGCCGAACCTGGTGACTCAACACTTTATCTGAACAATCCACGGGATAAAGAAAATGATCCACAACCGATCCAAAAGACGAGCAGAAAAAGGAAGGCAGGAAAAGTGAAAAACGTTTGGTCAGCAGATAGGCATGATCTGCCAAGGGGAACCTTTCTTCACAAGCTGCAGGTTGCTGCATACAGAAATGTGAACACGGCGTTTGCTGATCTGTCTTCAAGCTCATCTGAAGACACGTTCAGAGACCATAGTCTGGTACTGGAAAATCATTCTCTTGCTTGGATCATGCTTACATTAAGGTGAGCAGATGGTCACCTTTGTGAACCGGGACGGTGGGGGGGGGGGGTAAGGTGGCCCCGCATGCGCGCACAGCCACAGGAGCGCACTGCCTTCTGGGGCTTGCCGTTTCCTGCCCTGTGACAGGGCGGCAAACAACAAGCCCCAGAAGGCCGTGCTCCTGTGGCTGGGCGCACGGGAGGCTGCCGCACTGCCTTGCACCCCAGAAGGCAGTGCGGCAGCCTTCCAAAAAGCGGGACACTTTGAAGAACCCGCGGGATGCGGGACAAATTGTTTAAAGGCGGGACTGTCCCGCCAAAAGCGGGACGTCTGGTCAGCCTAGCTTACATGCAATCCTGAATCACCCAGAAGCGTACCTCCTATGGCGACGTGGGGCCACCCATGATGCCGGACGCACGCCTGTGGGCCCCCCAGCCAGCCATCGTCCCCCTCATCCCCCTCACTCACCCTCCCCTGGAAGGCTCTGAGGTTCAACTTCTGGCAGCCAGCCTCTAAGACTTTATTAAAAGGGCCATTTTCCAAAGATTGCTTAAAGAATGCTTTCCCCTTTAAGCAATCTTTGGGGAATTGCCCCTTTAAGAAAGTCATAGAGGCTGACTGCCAGAGCGGTAGCCTGGAGCCAGCTTGGCTAAGTCCGTGGCGGCTGCTGGGGAGGAGGGACTGCGCAAGTAAGTGCTGTGGTGCTTACTCACAAGTAAGCTGTGGCGCTTACATGTGGTAAGCGGGGCTCTGCTGGGGGGGGAGAGCTCAGAGGGTTTTTGGTTTCCGGGCACCATTTGGAACCCCGTACACCTCTGGAATCAGCCCAATCACAATTGAAAGGAAGTGGGTGGTATTTAGAAGCTGCTAAAAGTCTCTCCTCCTGGCTCGAAGACCTGACAACCAGGTCTGGGTATAAAACACACAATACTAAAAAGGCACAACTGCCAGAGGTACCACAATGGCTGGTTTCGTTATAAGCTTTTGAGAGTCAAACCTCCTTTTATCAGATACTAGATTGAAACTTGTTCTTGTAATATAGACCAACACAGCTAGGCTCCTGAAATATTCTTAGCACATTTTTATGGGCATCTAATATAAATCCATGGGAGAGATGGCAGCATGGCATATAGTCCAATCTTGACAGACCTTGGAATCTAAGCGGGTCGACACTTGGAAGGGAAACCTTCCAAGAAATATTTGCTGAGGAGATTATAGGCAAACCACCTCTGCTTCTCACTTGCTTTGAAAGGCCCAGTTTAAAATGCGTCAGATTAGACAATACTGGGAAGGCAACATTGTATACCCCAACTTTGACAGATCTTGCAAACTAAGCGGGGTCAGTCTTTGGAAGGGAGACCATCAAGAAGGACTCTGCAGAAGAAGGCAATGACAAACTACCTCTGCTACTCACTTGCCTTGAAAGCCCCTTGCTGGAGTCACCATAAGTCAGTTGCAACTTGATGGCACTTTACACAGAGACCCATTATGCATGGAATACTTTCCATGCATAATGGGACTCTTCTCTGCACAGTGGGCTTGCAGTAGGCTTTCCTCATGTTTTCCTGTTTAAACATAATGAGGCACTCCCTCCTGGGTGCACAGTTTTTCTGCAGAGAACTCTCTGGGACTGGTTCTCTTACCACCACTCATCAACTTATTCTTAAAGACAGATCTCATTACACTTGGTAGTCAAGATTGCTGGCTCAATCTTTTAACTGCACTTTTATCGATATTACTGTTCCAAAAAAAATACCCCCCCCCCTGCAAAAGAAGGAGCAAAGAAATTCCCTGGACCACTTGCTTCTAAAGAAGGGGATTATGCCTTTGAGCCGATGTTCTCTCCCCGCCACTCCCTGCTGTTGCTGCGGCTGTTAGGGGACAGAGGGGCTTGTTATTTCCAAACACTCTCTGTTATTAGTATATGAAGATATTGATATATCTATGCAGAGGGTGAGTGAACTTCTTTTCTTTGATAGCAACATGAAGGGAGGGCAAGAGGGCGAGGGGGCAAGGCGTGGATGGCAGTGAGAGGGAGTGGGAAGGCTGGCTGTGGGCAGGGAGAAGATGTCTGGGGCAAAGCTGAGCTCACTGACAAATCTGTCTGCTCTGTAGGTGAAGCAAAATTAAAATTGTGCTGGAAGTGGTCATGCTTGCTGTGCAGAGAATGAAAAGTGAAAGTGTGGCTTGAAGAAATATATCTGTACCAGAAATCATGCATAATCGACCACACATTGTAGATCCAGGACTGTTTAAGGGGGAAAAAAGAATACGTGAATAGGATTCAGGTTCCTTTTGCCCTTGCCTAGGCTGTTCTTTGCCCTGGTGTGGATAGATCAGGTTAGATCAAACTCATCTGATTTCGGAAGCTAAGCAGGGTCAGCCCTGGTTACTTATTGGATGGGAGACCTCCAAGGAAGTCCAGGGTCACTACACAGAGGTAGGCAGTGGCAAACCTCTGTCTTGCCCTGAAAACCCTTTTGGATTGCCATAAGTTGGCTGCAACTTGATGGGGAAAAAGAAAGAAAAGAATTTTTCTGCTTTAAATGGGATCCCTGACATATGAATGGGGAATACACGGGACCTGATGCCCTCTTCATATTATTTGATACAACCCAAGTAGGGTTGTCCTGCTGTAATATCTTGCTTTCCACTGAAACACAGGGGAGCTGGCTTCTAGTGCAGGGAACGTGGAATTAGTCCAGGCCATCTCAGGACTAATTCCACATGTGGATTCAAGAAGAAGAAGAAGAAGAAGAAGAAGAAGAAGAAGAAGAAGAAGAAGAAGAAGAAGAAGAGTTTGGATTTATATCCCCCCTTTCTGTCCTGCAGGAGACCCAAAGGGGCTTACAATCTCCTTGCCCTTCCCCCCTCACAACAAACACCCTGTGAGGTGGGTGGGGCTGAGAGAGCTCCAAGAAGCTGTGACTAGCCCAAGGTCACCCAGCTGACGTGTGTGGGAGTGTACAGGCTAATCTGAATTCCCCAGATAAGCCTCCACAGCTCAGGCGGTAGAGCTGGGAATCAAACCCGGTTCCTCCAGATTAGATATACGAGCTCTTAACCTCCTACGCCACTGCTGCTCCTTGAACACATCCTCCTTTACTCAAGTCCTGATTTTCCTATGTGCATGGACATTTTGGCCATCTATCACATCTGGATGTGACAGCATTCAAACTCGATACATTCAAACTGCTTGCCCAACCATTGGCTCTTTGCGTATGGCTTGAGAACAGGAGACACGTCCCCGTGAGATATGATTGTAATCTGTGGCAGTATGGAGTTGTTGTGTGGTGGGGAATCTGTTTTGTCCACCTCACAGGTGGGAGGAAGGTGCGACACATTTGCAGGTTTTTCTTAGCTTTCTAACAACAGTTCCAGAGCTGGCATGGTTAGAACGTTAGATCTGGGAGATCTGAGTTCAAATTCCCACTCTGCCCTGGATGCTTGCTGGGTGACCTTGGACTACTAATTACTCCCTCTTGGGCCAGTCACAGTTCTCTCAGAACTCTCTCACCCCCACCGACCTCACAAGGTGTCTGTTGTGGGGAGAGGAAGGGAAAGGAGGTTTTAAGCCACCTTGAGTCTCCTTACAAGAGAGAAAGGTGGGGTATGAATCCGAACTCCTCCTCCTCCTTCACCTACTACACAGGGGTGTGGTGAAGATGAAATGGAGAGGTGAATAACAGAAGCTGCTTTGGGTCCTTATCTGGTAGAGCGCGATATATAAATGAAGTAAGGAGGAGCAGCAGTGGCATAGTGGTTAAGAGAAGATGCATTCTAATCTGGAGGAACCGGGTTTGATTCCCCGCTCTGCCGCCTGAGCTGTGGAGGCTTATCTGGGGAATTCAGATTAGCCTGTGCACTCCCACACATGCCAGCTGGGTGACCTTGGGCTAGTCACTGCTATTCGGAGCTCTCTCAGCCCCACCCACCTCACAGGGTGTTTGTTGTGAGTGGGGATGGGCAAGGAGATTGTAAGCACCTTTGAGTCTCCTACAGGAGAGACTCCAAACTCTTCTTCTCTTCTTCTAAATGAATAGATATGTACTTTTTTTTTTTAACTCAGGGTAGTATTCAAAGCAGTTCTCTGACCTCCCAGTAGCAGTTTGAAATGGTATGGTACAAAATGTACTCCACCATACACTGTAAAGGCATGCCCGATTCTACTTTATGTCACCCAGAATCGTTGCTGCCAAAATAGCAGCGACTTCGAAAGGATCTATTATACATTTTAAATGTGGAGTGAAGTATCAGAAGATGAATTCTGAAATGGCACAGTCAGGAAATGACATAGAAATTGTACCCATTTGGAGGATTTTAAAGATTCTCTTTTCACATCACAAGGCAGCGTAGGAGCAGATTTACTATTGAGGAATAGGTTTTTTCAAAAGATCCCCCCCCTTCCCTTAAACTACATTTCATAGCCTCAGTTGCTTTTCACATCACACAATGGGAAAAGTACTTTTCTCATCCTGACAGCAAAGAACATCTCCTACCTGCATTTGAATAATGTGAATATATTAATTAAGGCTGATAATGGCTCATAATGATATCCATCAGCAATGGAATGAGTCTATATTTATCGTAACTTTTGTAAAGCAGATGCCTAAATAGATTTCTGTATATTTTGAAGGCTTGAAGCAAAGTGAATACCATCTTTTATTAATTTATTTTCAAACAGTAATGTTTTAAAGAAACAGAACTTTTCCCCCCAGTGTTCACATACTTGTTAGTGTACTGTAAGCTGTAAGTTGCTATAGTTATAGCTGCTCTGGGTCACAATATTTGGATATAATACAATATTTAAAAAGGGCTTGGACAGATTTATGGAGGAGAAGTCGATCTATGGCTACCAATCTTGATCCGCCTTGATCTCAGATTGCAAATGCCTTTGCAGACCAGGTGCTCGGGAGCAGCAGCAGCAGCAGCAGCAGAAGGACATTGCTTTCACCTCCTGCATGTGAGCTCCCAAAGGCACCTGGTGGGCCACTGCAAGTAGCAGAGTGCTGGACTAGATGGACTCTGGTCTGATCCAGCAGGCTAGTTCTTATGTTCGTATGTTCTTAATATCCATACAATATACATATAAATCCATATAATATACATATAAATAGCTGCCAGTTGTTTCCATAGACAACCTGCGGCTGCTGGTAGAGTATGTAGCTTAGTGGGAAAACATCCGTTTGACTTGCAAAAGGTCCCAGATTCAATCTGTGCCATTTCCAGTTAAAAAGATCAGATGGTAGGTAATGTGAAGGGCCTTTGCCCCAGGACTTGGACAGCTGCTGCCAGTCAGAACAGACAATATTGACTTTGATGGACTAGTGCACTGACTCAGCATAAGGCAGCATCCTGTCTCAGGCCCTTTCCACATGGGCCTTTTACAGCAAAAACGCTGTCCCCAGGGAGCTGTTCGCATGGGGGGCGCAGCTGCATCGCAGCCGCGCCGCCCTCGCTCCCCCCCAGCGGCGCAAAGCTGCTGTTTCCCAACTTTGCTTCCTAAGCGAGGTTTTTGGGAAACAGCGGCTTCCAGCAAGGCGCCATTCCCCCTCCCTTTTCCCAAATGCCTTACTGTGTCCTCCAGCCTCTGGCATGTCGCACAGGCCAAGGGACACGCCCCCCTGCCCTGCAACTTCCGAGCTGTCGCGCAGGGCAGGGGGGGGCTTGTCCCCTGGCCTGTGTGACACGCCGGAGGCCGGAGGCCATGGTAAGGCATTTGGGGGACTGCGCCGTCTTCCCCACCGCAACTGGGACTGTTCGTGCAAACGGTCCCGGGGGGGTTGGGTCGGCGTCATGTATGCCAACCCAACCTCCAGCGTGGCCGTGCAGAAACGGCCTCTGAGAACATCACTGACAATGGATGACAAGTTTGGTGGATGGGTTTTCATTCAAGAGAACACGTTAAATATGCGCTGTTCAAACTCTAACTTCAGAGAACCTTCCTACATGGCTACCAGCTGAGGAACCTCTGAACATCTGCTGTGGAAACACCACTGCATTTCATAGGACATATTCTGAATCCACTATGCCATAAAGGCCTGATGATTGATTGACGTTCTGAAGTCCGTGTTCAGCTCACATAAAGGCCTCTGGCTGGGCTTGTTGGGTGGTATAAATTAAGAGCAGGTGGATTCTAATCTGGAGAACCGATTGATTCCCCACTCCTCCACCTGAGTGGCAGAGGCTTATCTGGTGAACCAGATATGTTTCCATACTCCTACATTCCTGCTGTCTGACCTTGGGCTAGTCACAGTTCTTCAGAACTCTCTCAGCCCCACCTACCTCACAAGGTGTCTGTTGTGGGGAGAGGAAGGGAAAGGAGCTTGTAAGCCACCTTAAGTCTCCTTACAGGAGAGAAAGGTGGGGTATAAATCCAAACTCTTCTTCTTCTGTGTTGGTTGCTTGTGAGCAATGACATAGAACACCCGCAATGTTCTTCTGCAGTTATGTAATATGGAAGGTTTGTGTAACCCCCATGCTCAGAATGGGTTGACCCAGAAAGGGGTGGAGACTCAAAGCTGCAGAGCTCATGTGGTTTGGAGGAGACAAGGCTACCAGACTCGGACCTTGATTTGTATAAGCCCTTAACACCACCACTTGATTTGTATAAGCCCTTAACACCACCAGGGGAACCTTGTTAAGGTAACTGCAATGTTGTTGGGAACTAGTGGGAAGGTAGTTGTTTATTTTTGCTATGTTGTAAATGTTGAAGTTTATTGTTTCAGGGTTTATTTTAATGTTTGTAATGGGTGAGAGTTCTCCTGGAAACCTTCATCATGTTGCAACCTGTCCACCAAGCCCTTGGAGTCTTCAGGAGCCAACCCACTTGCAAAGAAGAATTGGACTTGGCAGTATCAGTAGACTGTAACTAGAAGGACTTGAAAATGCAACCTGAACAGGACCTTGAAGTGTGATGTTAAACGTTGATGTTATATGTTAAGAAAGTAAACCATTTTGTTTTTAAAATTTGTTGTTGCAACTCATTCCAAGTTCTGCCCCACAGAACCCACAGATAGAGGTTACATTTGCAGCATCTAAGAAAGCTTTCTTTTCACAGGCTGTTTAGAGCCCATGTTGAAAATCAATGGATTGCATATGTGTTAAGTGCTGTCAAATTATTCCTGACTCATCACGACCCCATGAATGAATGTCCTTCATAACATCTTCTCTTTAACAACCTTGCTCAAGTCTTCCAGAGTGAAGACTGTGGATTCCTTGAATGAGATGAGGTTGGTCATCCTCTTTTCCTGCTGCCTTCAACTATTCCTTAGATGATTGCTTTATTCCAGGGACTCTTGTCTTCTCATCATATGATGAGCAGTCCAATCAGGATTGTGGGGGGGGGGGGACCAAATGTGCTTAGTCCTGTGAGCATAGTCCACAAACATCTGGAGCACCAGGGTTGGACGCCCCTGGCTTAGGGAATGAGTGGCACAGGGTCGCATTTGTTTATTTGCCTCTCCACCGCATCAGTGGCATCTCTGCTGGTGCAGGGAGCAAATGCGCCAGCAGCCAGCCATCCCTCAGCTCCACAGCAGGTGAATCCAGAAGTCCAGGCTGCCACAGGGCTGTGCTGGCATCCAAAACAGATGCTGCAGGGGGGAGGCCGGGGCATTCTTGGGAGCAGAGCCAACGTTATATTTGTAGCCTGGACAGGGTGACTTTGTATCTCTGACTACACCATGGACCCAGAGGTGGAATCCAGCAGGTTCTCACAGGTTCCCGAGAGTAGGTTACTAATTATTTGTGTGTGCCAAGCGGGGGTTACTAATTGGTGATTTTGCCACGTGATTTTGGCCTTAGTTACGCCCCTCCTCTCAGCAGTAGCGCGCAGAACTTGAAGCAGTCTAGCAGGAGGTGCACTAATGTGCGTGGCAGCCTGCGCCTGCGTGCATTCGTTTCCTGCCCAAGGACCGGCACAGTGGCTGTGTCCTTGTCACAGCCCTGCCCAGGAATGCCCCGCCCCGGAATGCCTGGCCACGCCCCCGTCGTGCCCCGCCCAGCCCCATTGGCGCTACGCCACAGTTTGAATCCCACCACCATGGGAACCTGTTACTAAAATTTTTGGATCCCACCACTGCATGGACCTTTCATGAAGTTCCTTTGGCCTCCATGCTCTACCGGCAGCCCTTTAATGAGCATCTGGTAGCTGGACTGTAGGAAACAGGATTCTGGATTGTATGAGTTGCTGACTTTTCTTTTGTTCAATGAATTTTTTTCTACAGGAAGATTTGGCCAATCGCCCTGTCTGAACGAGTCACAGCAAAACTTCCTTTAAATATTTGCCCTTGTGATCAACCCAAGAAAATTGTCTAATTATACCTTGATAATTACACTATGCATTAAACAAAACAGACAACACTGTTTTTAATTAATGCCTTTTCTCACCTTTGGAACAGACTTGGAGTGTTTTATTCTCCTTATTAGTCTATCAATATTCTAATTAGGTTCCAGCTCTAGAGGAGGATTAGCAATAAGGACATTTTAGACCAAGTACAAAAAGGATACTCCAAAACTCCAAAGCTTTCCTGACACATATAATCATGTAGAAATGCTAAATTTGCATAGCTATGCCCAATTAGACATGATTGTAATTAGTCTCCCCCCTCCCTTGCCCAAGTATATCGGAAAATTGAAAGAATTAGTTTAGAAACAAAAGTGATAATGTGGGGGGGAGCACCTTTCAAAATGGAGGATCTTTCCCCCATTTTGACATTACAGTACGAAATGTAGCAATTTTGTTTTGAAATATACATTGTGTGATCCCAACGTTAGTATTAGTCAAAGATACACAGGTTGAGAAGAATGTAACAGCCTGAACTCGTTTTAGGAAAGAGAGCTGTGCGAAGTTTCTTCCCCAAAACACTATTTATAATGCCATAAAGATGTTATATTTGTGCTGTGTGGAACCCACCTTGATAGACCAAAGGACTGATCAATTTAAGGCAGCTTGCTGTATATCCATGTCCCCCTCAAGCAAATGCTGTTTGCCCTTCTGAGGAAGCTTGTGTAGCCATCTGTCCCCCTATGTTTTCACTATGGAAAAACAGTGGCTTTTTTGGGCAGTTTAGGGCCAGGAAAATAGTACTGTGCAGGAGGGCGGCTGAATCCACAGAGCAAAGAGGTAGCCCCAATCCAAATCTGGCCCCCATAGCTGCAAATTTAGTGTTATTGTTGTATTGCAATGAATTAGCAGAGTAAATCGTGTAGCAGAGATACAAGTGTGTGATTTTGTAGAACTTAACTGGATAACAAAATAAAGTTACACTAAATATAGGAACAGCAAACTCTATCTATGCAAGTGCTCAGTCTGGGAATCTGTGCCTGTGTTTCTGCGTCTCCTCTTTTGCTGGAAGAAGAAAGGAGAGATCTTTCCAGAAGCTCATGGGATTCCAGGCATGCGACTTCAACAGTTAACTCTTGCTTGACTGAATGACGCAGGCACGTGTAAAATCCTAACAGTTACGGACTGCATAACTATGTGGACTTTGTAACATGTGAATCAGCCCTGACTTTAGCAGGCAGCAAAGCAGATTTGGGATTGCTTGACCATGTAGTAAGGGAAACGCACTCTATGGACATACAGGAACATTCTGTCCACGAGTTCAAAGATTAAGACATTCTCATTCAAACTCAGATTCTGGGGCTGGGCCCTGCAAGAAGTTCAGTTCTTCTCCTGCTGTATTAGAAGCAGATCAGTATCCTTGGTACAAGCTGGAAAGAGATGGACACTATCAGCTCTTGTCTTGTTTCGTTTAATATAATTTCCCACCGTATTAACAGCCTTTAATAATAGGCTGCCTTTTTCGAATAGATATAATTCAGAATCACCACAGAGCTGAATTGGATTAATTTTGTCACGCACATGCGCACACATGCACGCACGCACACACACACATGCACACACACGAACACACAGAGTCCTATCTCTCCTATGACAGGATATCTTCATTTCGTTACCCACAGGGATTACACAGCCATGTTTGGGTGCACTGATGACAGACAAGGCCAGAGTTACTGGAACAGAGCAAAGCAGCAAGAGCCGAAAGGAAATGTGGCTCACACACTTTGTGTGTGCGTGAAGTGCTGTCAAGTGGTTGCCAAAAGTTGGCAACCCCTAGTGGGGTTTTCAAGGCAAGAGACTAAGGCCCCTTCTGCACATGCAGAATAATGCACTTTCTATCCACTTTCAATGCTCTTTGCAGTTGGATTTTACTGAGCGGAATGGCAAAATCCACTTGCAAACAAATGTGAAAGTGGACAGTCTTAGTGAATGCAGATCCTGTGTCTGGGTGGAGTTCATTGTCCATGAACCTAGCATGCCCTTGGCCTTTGATTTTGGTGTTTTAAATGCTGGTAGTCGAGTTTTGTTAATTCTCAGAGTCTCTTAGGGAATTTGCATTCTCTTGCAGTTTTCTAAAGGAGAAAGACCCCTGTAAACACAGGTGGGAATCATCCCAGTTACCTTCTCTTGCATCGCAGGTCTGCCCCTCACTAATTTCCCATCCTAAAAAAGGGACAGACCCAATCATTTTGAGTAACAGAAGGGTGGGAAAAAACAGGACTGGTGGAGAGACGCAAGTCCTACATATATTTATGGGGTCTACATTTTGTCCTGGCTTGGAGTTCATCAGATCTTGGAAGCTTAGCAGCGTCGGTCATAGTTAGTGTTTGGATGGAAAACAACCAAGGAAGTCCAGGGTTCCTGGACAGAGGCAGGCAAGGGCAACTCATTTCTGAACTTCTCTTGCCCTGAAAACACTTGGGGTCACTATAAGTTGCCTGCAACTGGGCAGCACTTTCTAACACCACCAACTATGTTGTTTTTGCACTAGTTCCATTCATTTTAAAAGATTTTGCCCAGAAAGTGTCCTGCCCGTACCCAAATGTGTTCCCTCCAAACGTTTCGGAATGACTTAAGAACATAAGAACTAGCCTGCTGGATCAGAGCAGAGTCCATCTAGTCCAGCACTCTGCAACTCGCAGTGGCCCACCAGGTGCCTTTGGGAGCTCACATGCAGGAGGTGAAAGCAAGGGCCTTCTGCTGCTGCTGCTGCTCCTGAGCACCTGGTCTGCTAAGGCATTTGCAATCTGAGATCAAGGAGGATCAAGATTGGTAGCCATAAATTGACTTCTCCTCCATAAATCTGTCCAAGCCCTTTTTAAAGCTATCCAGGTTAGTGGCCATCACCACCTCCTGTGGCAGCATATTCCAAACACCAATCACACGTTGTGTGAAGAAGTGTTTCCTTTTATTAGTCCTAATTCTCCCCCCCCCCCCAGCATTTTCAATGAATGCCCCCTGGTTCTAGTATTGTGAGAAAGAGAGAAAAAATTCTCTCTGTCAACATTTTCTACCCCATGCATAATTTTATAGACTTCAAGCATATCCCCCCTCAGATGTCTCCTCTCCAAACTAAAGAGTCCCAAACGCTGCAGCCTCTCCTCATAAGGAAGGTGCTCCAATCCTTCAATCATCCTCGTTGCCCTTCTCTGCACTTTTTCTATCTCTTCGATATCCTTTTTGAGATGTGGCTACCAGAACTGAACACAGTACTCCAAGTACTCCCAAGAAAAAATGCAAGTCTTTTTTTCTTACAGTAATGACATCAGGACATAAATGCTGCAGTTTTTGACCCGGAAAAACACCATCTGATTGTATCTTCGATAACCGCCATGCAACCTTTCAGATTACCCTGCTATGTTTCATTTCAGTTTGGCGCACGGGAGAAAGACGGAGGGAGGGAGACAGAGAAAGGAAGCCGTTCCGTACCTTGAGCTGCTTGGTTTATTTTCTTATTTATAAAACCCAGGGAGCCACTAGAGAACATTTCAGTAGCGCTTAAAGAACTTCTGAACATGGGATTACGGTTTGTGTACCGGGCTCCCGGTGGAGTATAAGCAATGCCCAGCGCCAGGAAGTGTCACCATTTATCAGATAATTGCCTCCTGTTAGATGATAATGCACTAGCAGTAGGCTTTCAATAATATCACCCTCAGATCATGACATAGCACTCTCCCTGAATAGTAATAATCTGAGCTTTCAGAATAAGTGTTGGCATGCCAGAAGGCTGCTAGAGCGTCTGTCAGCAGAAATGCAGGTACAGGAAAAGGGGGACACTTTCAGTCGCCGGCTCCATGGATGGGAAGGGAGGTGGGGAGGTGTCAGCGGTGGGGAACGCTATATGAAAGCCAATAGCCTCGTGAGACTATTCCTGCTTACTTTTTCAGTTGTGGAGTCATAGTTTGGATTTAGAAGGAGAGTTTGGATCTATATCCCCCCTTTCTCTCCTGTAGGAGACTCAAAGGGGCTGACAATCTCCTGGCCCTTCCTCCCTCACAACAAACACCCTGTGAGGTAGGTGGGGCTGAGAGAACTCCGAAGAACTGTGACTAGCCCAAGGTCATTCAGCTGGTGTGTGTGGGAGTGCACAGGCTAATCTGAATTCCCCAGATAAGCCTCCACAGCTCAGGCGGCAGAGCGGAGAATTAAACCCGGTTCCTCCAGATTAGATACACGAGCTCTTAACCTCCTACGCCACTGCTGCTCATACAGGGCATAAGAACATAAGAACAAGCCAGCTGGATCAGATCAGAGTCCATCTAGTCCAGCTCTCTGCTACTCGCAGTGGCCCACCAGGTGCCTTTGGGAGCTCACGTGCAGGATGTGAAAGCAATGGCCTTCTGCCGCTGTTGCTTCCGATCACCTGATCTGTTAAGGCATTTGCAATCTCAGCTCAAAGAGGATCAAAATTGGTAGCCATAAATAGACTTCTCCTCCATAAATCTGTCCAAGCCCCTTTTAAAGCTACCCAGGTTAGTGGCCATCACCACCTCCTGTGGCAGCATCTTCCAAACACCAATCACACGTTGCATGAAGAAGTGTTTCCTTTTATTAGTCTTAATTCTCCCCCCCAGCATTTTCAATGGATGCCCCTGGTTCTAGTATTGTGAGAAAGAGAGAGAAATTTCTCTCTGTCAACATTTTCTACCCCATGCATAATGTTATAGACTTCAATCATATCCCCCCTCAGTCATCTCCTCTCCAAACTAAAGAGTCCCAAACTAAAGAGGCCTTGTCCTTTTTTAAATTTATGGCAGGTGCTTCGACTTATTTATCTACCGTTTCTGCATCTTGCTCAGAGTTGGGCATCTCCTCTTAAGAGCTGTGAGAGGGGGGATTCGAGATGATCCAGTGGATCATTGGTTCCAACTCCCAGGTTTGACTACTGCTAGGAACTGCCTTTGAAGATGTCTTGGAAGCTTCAACTGGTTCAGAACACAGCCACGCAGCTCCAGCTCTTCCGCCAAAGAGTTCTCGGTGGCACGGTGGTGGAAAAGGCCGTCCCAATGCAATTGACATGGAACAAACACTCATTGGATTTTCAAGGCAGAGATGAACAGAGGTGGTTTGCCATTGCCAGGACTTCTTGAGTGGCCTCCTGTGATGAAATAGTACTGTAAAACTAGCAGGATCACACCTACATGTAAAAATGGTCTTGGATGAAATGGTCTTTGATCAGCTGGATGGGGAAACCAAAAGGCCATGGAAATGTACCCAGGACAGGAAGATGCCCAAATAAGGCACTTCAAAGGTTTTGGGGCCCGCATGGCCAGCAGGGAAGTTTTCTTGAAAAATAAAGGACAAAGACCAGGGTCACACTATCATGGGCTAAGCTAAGAGAAGCATCTCTTGGCTGGAGTTCCCAACAAAAACCATAAGTATGTATTTAGCTGAGCAATCTTTGTAATTGCATTTATGTTTTATTTCTTTGATTTCTGTTGTTCAATAAATCTTTGAGAACTCAGCTAGTTGGAGTCATTCAGCTAGTTGGAGTCATTCAGGTTTTACTGAAACAAGCGTGGCTCTTCCAGGCTTGGTTTCATGATATGGATATCCCATCTAAGTTAGGCTGACCAGCCATCCCGCTTTTGGCGGGACAGTCCCACCTTCGCAAAATTTGTCCCGCGTCCCGCGGGTTCCTTCCATTGTCCCGATTTTTGGGAGGCTGCCGCACTGCCTTCTGGGGCACAAGGCAGTGCGGCAGCCTCCCACGCGCGCGGCCGCAGGAGCACGGCCTTCTGGGGTGCTGCTGTTTCCTGCCCTGTCACAGGGTGGGAAACAGCAGCGCCCCAACTGTCGCCCGCTAAGTCATGCGCTTTATACATGCAGCCACCACAGAACGCGGCCTTCGCAGGGGGCTGCGTTCCCACCCTGTCACAGGGTGGGAAGCGGCTGGCGCCAGAAAACGATGTCTCCTGCACGTGCAGCTGCCTACCCCCGTCCCGGGTTCACAAGGTGACCATCTGGTCACCTTAATCTAAGTACCAATCTGGGGAAACCCTGCTGAAGAGAGCTGAAGAGATTTGGCCAGTTTGGGCCATCCATGTCAGGCCTTCTCCTGCTTGGTGGTGGAAAGTGCCATTAAGGTTTACCTGATCTGTAGGGCTTTCAAGACAAGGAATGACAGGGGTGGTTTGCCATTGCCTGCCTCTGCATAGCAACCCTGGACTGTTTTTGGTGGTCTCCTGTCCACACATTGACTGAGGCTGACCCTGCTTAGCATTCAAGCTCTGATGAGATGAGGCTAGCCTGGGCTGTCTCAGCTGCAATTGTAGTCCTCTCTCACAATAGCTCTGACAGCTACATGATGGCCACTGTGTGAACCTTATGGCTAAAAAGGCAATTGAACCCCTATCTCCACCATCCACATTGGGCATGCGAACCACTGATTCTCTGAATGTGCACTGGTAAACCTACTGTAATCTGTTTGGCCAAATGCTAGAAGAAACTTAACATGAAGAGCTGTCTTAACTGCAGAACCCATTTCCTCTGCTTCTCTGGAAAGTCTTTATTATTATTATTATTATTATTATTATTATTATTATTATTATTATTATTATTATTATTATTATTATTATTATTATTATTATTATTAATTAAATTTGATAAACCGCCCACCCCCTGAGGGCTCTGGGCGGTGTACAACAAAATCACAACTAAAACAATGTGCACAATAAATAAAGTGATAAATAGTTAAAAAATACATAACTCAGAATAAACGGCATTCTAAAACCCAGAAAAACAATATTAATAATACTAATGCACATGGCTCCCCAATCCCAAGGTCGGGAGGGGACAGACAATACCCGAAAAGATGTCACATCGGTAGTGCCAATGATGATACAACTTGCATAACACAGGGACATCCAATCTGGGCGGCTGGCCTGCCAAAAGCCCGGGTGGAACAATTAGGTCTTTACAGGCCCTGTGGAAATCACTTAAGATCCCCAGTGAGAGGGCCTCACAGCAGACCTGGCTGATGGAAGTGTGTTCCACCAGGCAGGGTCCAGGGCTGTAAAAGCCCTGGCCCGGGTAGAGGCTGAATGGCCATTGGTCAAGGATGCTGAATGGCCATTGGTCAAGGAGACCAAGGATGCTGAATGGCCATTGATCAAGCAGAGGTTGAATGGCCATTGGTCAAGGAAGCTGTCATTCTGTTTCCTTCACTGAGACAGAGTTGGACTGGATGGCCTTCAAGGTTCCGAGTAATCCTTAACACTTTATGGGCAATTTTCTTAAAGGCGCAAGCAAGGTTCTGACTTCAACCTTTGTAGCACATATCCTTGGACTTCCCTAAAGGACCGGCTCATCTTCTCTGAGCCCAGGCATTAACAAGTGCTCTCTGTTCTGTTCTTATACCAAAAACTGGACAGTAGCTGTTAGGAGCAGGAACTTTTTTGTGGTGGTGCCTAAGCTTTGGAATGCCATGACTGAGAAGCGGGGCCAGAATGAGGGGAACTGTGCCCGGGGCACGCGTGCACCCTGTGCTCCCGCCACACACACCCTGCCCCGGTACACCCCCATCAATGCCTGTGCACCAGTGCACACCCGGTGCATCGCACCCCCTGTCCCCTTGGCTTTACGCCACTGCTGAGAAGACTAGGAAGCCAACATCTTTATGAGGGTTTTGGAAGATATGTAAAGCCTTCCCCCCCCACCCCAGTGGTGATTGGAAGTCTTACAGGGTTTCTTCATAGCACTCTAATAAAGCATGGAACACATTCTTAATGAACCCAGTTCCCCCTATTTGCCTTCACACTGGAGATTTCACCCCTCCAGGAAGCAACTGCAAACAGTCTGGGTTGCTGTAACACCTTCGGTTTCTCCAAAAAGCTCACTAGTTTAGTGATTTTTGTAAAACCTGGGTTGAGGGAAATATAATGGGCTGGATCCTTTTTGGGGAAGAGCCTGTGCAATGCCCCCCCCCCCCCAAATGGGATAAATAGCTTCCTTAGCCCATTATATTTGGGCTATGCAGAAACCACCTTTGTGATTTTCATGGCTTGTCTGTTATTCTTTTTTTTTAAAGAAATGTTTATATCATTGCTGATTATCATGTTGACTAGTCGTTAGCTGCTTGAAGCCATGGGAAATGCACCCAATAAATATTTTAAACCAAGTCCATTAGATGCAGTCCTCTGCATCTCAAGTAAGAGATCTGGGAAAGATATCTAAGACCTTAGAGAGCTGTTGCCACTCAGACTGCAGGGAAAGACAGACCAGTGACTGGAGTCAGTATGGATAAGACAGCTTCATATTTTCTAAAACCCAAAGGTGCTCAGTCAGTTTCAAATCTAGCCTTTCTGACCCAAGACCCAAATTATATTCATGATGCCACAGTGGCTCTTTTAAACAAGCCCGCCATCAGAACATTTAGAAACAGTAAATAGATTGAAGGAATGGAGATCTCAACAGTCAAGTTTACATATAGTAGAGACCTCAGTCTGAAAACAGCCACAAAGAAGAAGAATTTGGGTTTATACCCTGCCTTTCCCTCCTGTAAGGAGTCTCAAAGCATCTTACAAACTGGTGAGCACAAAGGATATATATAGTGTATGCCCACATCAGATGCCTTGTGAAGTAGAAGAAGAAGAAGAAGAAGAGTTTGGATTTATATCCCCTCTTTCTCTCCTGCAGGAGACTCAAAGGGGCTGACAATCTCCTTGCCCTTCCCCACTCACAACAAACACCCTGTGAGGTGGGTGGGGCTGAGAGAGCTCCAAGAAGCTGTGACTAGCCCAAGGTCACCCAGCTGGTGTGTGTGGGAGTGTACAGGCTAATCTGAATTCCCCAGATAAGCTCTCCATTGAAGCTCAGGGCGGCAGAGCTGGGAGAATCAAACCCGGTTCCTCTCAGATTAGATACATCGCGAGCTCTCTTAACCTCCTAATGCCTACTGCTGCTCCAGGTAGGTGGGAGCTTGGGAGGAGTTCCTGGAGAGGAGCCAGCGGTGGCCCAAGGTCACCCAGCAGGTTTCATGTGGAGGAGTGAGAAATCAAACCCAGTTCTCCAGATTAGAGTCCACTACTCTTAACCACTGCACCACAATGCCACTTTTACCATTTGACAACACTCTGCAGATGGTCCGCTGTTCCTGTGGAGGAGTGAGTAATCAAACCCGATGCTCCAGATTAGAGTTCATGGCTCCTAACCACTAAACCATATCAGACTGTGAGAAATTGTTGCTCTTCACAGTCACAATCAAAAAATCCCAGCGTCTTTCTGAAAGCATCATGGGTTTATATCCTGAACCAACTCTTGAACCAACTGGGCAACCTCCCCCAACATAAATAAATAAATAAATTGTGAGAGGTTGTATTGGGCTGACTTCCCTCAAAGTCCACATAACATAAGGGAATAAAAAGGGATACTAGATGAATAAAGCTACATGTTCTGTCGAATTTTGTACGTTGCAGGAAAGGGGTATTTTTAAAAAATTGTCAAAGCTAGACCAAGTGCAATAAAAGACAAGGCTGCTGATCACTGCTGAAGTGAGTTTCTCTGTGCAAGAGATTCCATGATGTAGAGGTCACCACTGAGAAGACCCATGTTCTGATGGTTGGGCCTTTTTATAGGTGGCCCCGACAACAAGGTCTTCCCATTTGATCTGGATGGAAATCTTATATGAAGACTATTACATTCCTACCCTGCCCTTCCTCCAAAGAACTCAGGGCAGTTAACATGGTTTTCCTTTCCTCTATTCCATTCTCGCAACAACCCTGTAATTGTAGACCATGGTTGGGAACAGGTGGGGTATCAACACAATACTATAAAAATGAATAGATTATGCTTCACGGGTAAGAAAGCAATAACAAATAGCCCAAAGACACCCCTGGACAAGCAAAGATTTGAACATACCCTGTTTTCCCGAATATAAGACATCCCCTGAAAATAAGACATAGTAGAGGTTTTGCTTTGAGGGTGAAATATAGGGCGTCCCCCCAAAGAGAGTGCAAGGCGTCAAGAAAAGTTTTTGTTTGGAAGCATGCCAGGTGAACAAAACACAGAAAAATAAGACATCCCCTGAAAATAAGACATAGCTCATCTTTGGGAGAAAAAAATAATATAAGACACTGTCTTATTTTCGGGGAAACACGGTAGGTCTCTCCACTCGTCGTCCTACTGCTGCATCATTCTGGATCTCAGACTTCTCTTGAACTATCTCGACCTTCCCTTTGTCTGATCTAGATAGACGGGATCACAAATCATGAATCTCGTTTTGCACATAGTGAGGCCACCCAACTCTGAACCCTGATTTGCTTTCCTGCTGGTGATCACAAAGGATGTTAATATTTAAATCAAGTGGGAGAAGTTGGCCTGATGAACAATGATGGGAGGGGAAAAAAAATCCCAAATAACAATGTTGCCTTCTCCATCACACCGGTTTGCAGCCAGTTTCGAATCAACAAGAAAGATGAGGATGTGGGCACCAAGTCCCTTATGCGAGGCAGCTGGCGAAACAGCCATTATGTTGCTTTGTTGCTTCTGGCTACATCCACCCAGAGGAGGAGACAGTCTCAGCAGGCTAGCCAGTACAGTTAGAAAGATGAGCCATTTGGCCAAGACGGGCCTGGTGCCCACTGCCTTCCTGCTGTGAACATCTGGCTGTCATCTCCTCCCAACAAAGCTTCTTCCTGGTAGCACAGGAAAAGAGAGACAAACAGTAGCTTCCTCTCCCCTGGTGAGTGAGTTCCCACCTTCAATATTTAGAAGCTGCAGCATCAGATATAAGCCACATCAGTCAGCAACGTGTCTTCGGATTGGGGCTGATGGCTGATGAGGCTGATGAGGAGCAGCAGTGGCGTAGGAGGTTAAGAGCTGATGTATCTAATCTGGAGGAACCGGGTTTGATTCCCCGCTCTGCCGCCTGAGCTGTGGAGGCTTATCTGGGGAATTCAGATTAGCCTGTACACTCCCACACACGCCAGCTGGGTGACCTTGGGCTAGTCACAGCTTCTCGGAGCTCTCTCAGTCCCACCTACCTCACAGGGTGTTTGTTGTGAGGGGGGGAAGGGCAAGGAGATTGTAAGCTCCTTTGAGTCTCCTGCAGGAGAGAAAGGGGGGATATAAATCCAAACTCTTCTTCTTCTTCTTCTGATAGATACATACATTACATGAGCAGTGGGTCGAAAGTTTTGAGGCTGCCTTTAACTTGAAGGAGGCGTGACATGAACCCTGGGATTTCTTGTATTGCTGAAGGTTTTCAAGGCCGGAAACAACTGGCTAACTGAGCAATTTCAAACGACTTCAATGAACGCTTTATGCATGCCTATCTGAGCATATTTATTCTATTTAATCTGTTCATTAACGTTTATTTATTTTTATACACTCTTTAAAGCACAAAATGCCATGTATTAAGCAGTAGATTTTAAATGGAAATGCTGAAATTATACGCGTGTATAAATGACGTTTAATAGTTTTATAGTGCAATCGTTATTGTATAAAGTACGGTCAATGGTTCTGTTATTATTCAGTGCTAGAATGTTAGAAAATTGTGATCTCAAAACAAGCTGCGGGCAAGACAGAACCCCGCTACTAAGTAAGTGGATTCAATTCCATCAAACGTGAGTACACCAGGATACCTGTCCTATTTACGTGAAATATTTGTTGAATGTCACCACCTCCATTCAGGAGTTTTACTGTCGCCATATATTTGAGTTAGACTAGTGGGCATGTTCAATTCCTGTTAAAGGATTCTACATTTTTCTTCTGCATTTGTGGAGGGTTGCACTTCTGTTGGATAATATATTCACATACCCTGGCATGCATACAGCTGTGACATTTCAGTGTTTTTCGGGGATGTTCCCTTGGGTTTGTTGGCAAACAAACAAATGGCAAACAGAAGTGGGTTCCCACTGCCTCCCTCTGCATAGCGACTCTGGTATTTCTTGGTGGAATCCCATCCAGTCCATCCCAGTCCATCCCATCCACCAAGGCCAACCCTGCTTAGCAGAGAACTGATGAGGTCAGGCTAGCTCGGGCCATTCAGATCAGGGCTCACCACGACTTACAGTGCCAACATTTGTCTAGGGCTGAGCTCAAGAGTTTGCTTTTAGCCCACCTGAGTTCTAGAAGAAAATCAAGATGTTCCCCATTCACATGGCAGCAGCGGTGGGATCCAAAAATTTTAGTAGCAGGTTCCCATGGTGGTGGGATTCAAACTGTGGCGTAGCACCAATGGGGCTGGGCAAGAACTTACGCGACTGAGGGGCATGGGCCGGGCATCTCGGGTGAGGGTGGGGCATTCCTGGCGCGGGGCTGTGGCAAGGGCGCAACGCTAGCGCGGAGTCGTCTTGGGCAGGAAGCGAATGCACACAGGCGCCCAGGGCTGCCACGCACCCGGTGCACCTCCTGCTAGACTGCTTCAAGTTCTGCGCACTACTGCTGAGAGAGTGAGGTGTAACTAAGGCAAAAAAAATCACGCGTGGCAAAATCACCAATTAGTAACCCCTCTTGGCACACACAAATAATTAGTAACCTACTCTCGGGAACCTGTGAGAACCTGCTGGATCCCACCTCTGCATGGCAGTTGTTTTCTTTGGCCGTTTCTGCACCGTCTAAACATCCTGGGTTGAGCAAGAGACATGCCCCATTCTGCACAAAAATTTCGCACAATTCCCAGTCCTCAAGCGGGTTTGCCCCACGATATTTCCATCCTCCCGAGGTATTCAAAAACTGCCAAATTGGTGATTCTTTTCCAAACTCCCGGGTGAGTCCAGCTACCGTGGTAAAACACCCTCGACTTAGAACTAGTTTATTATCTCCCACCTTGCACTACTGCCCCCCCCTGATGTCCCCCTTCGCTCAACATTCATTCAAACTACCACTCAAAAACAACAACCATTCAGAATGCAGAACACCGGGCATGATTGCAATGTAGATACAAAAGACCCAGGCTCATGCAAAAGAAACTGGAGTATTTCCTCCCTGTCTTCACTGGATTCCTTCACAAAATGGGCAGCCGTGTGAAGGGAGAAACCAGGACAAAACAGAACCAGATTGTAAGAAATCGGTTGTAACCAGGTCCGATTCTGCCATGTGGAAATGGCCTTTGAGACTGTCCCCGCACCAGCCATTGCCTTACTCCTGCCACAGGAGGGTTTAATGGGCACTAGTATGTCATTACATTGATATAATATTACAGCCAATAGAATTAGCAGGTTCTCTGAATAGCCAGCTTTCATTTTTTAAAGTATATCTCTAGCCTGTTTCCTTGTGGAGATATAAGGGGAAAGACATATTTCTACAATGAAAAGGGCTTTTAAAATGAAAGCTAGGAAGTCAAAGGATCGGAACCACATGGGCCCCTGGAATTCTGTCCTCTCTGTTCCCTCTTCTTGGCATTCGTGCTCCTAATGGGGAAGACTGGTTATAACCCTGCACACAGAGACAAGACCCAGCTGAAAAGGCTAGAATCTCATCTTATAAATGCACCAAACCCAATCTTCCCTGTGAAGAATTTATTCTCATATACGGTGTTGAGATGTAAAGCTAGGCTGACCAGCCGTCCCGCTTTTGGCGGGACCATCACGCCTTTAGACAATTTGTCCCGCATCCCGTGCGTTGTGCAAATTATTGCATCGGTACTGGGAGGCTGCTGCACTGCTTTCTAGGGTGCAAGGCAGTGTGGCAGCTCCTCCCAGTCGCGTAACGCGGGGCGCGCTGGCCTTCTGGGGCTTGCCGTTTGCACGCTCTGTCAAAGTGAGCGGCAAACTAGCTGAAAGCGCTCGCGACATCTGCAGCTTCTGGGGCTTGCAATTTGCCGCTCTGTCAAAGGGCGGCAAACGGCAAGCCCCAGAAGCCCATGCGCTCCTGCGTCTGTGCGCCCGTGCGCGCGCACGCATGCGGCCACTTCCCCTGTCCCGGATTACAAAGGTGACCATCTGGTCACCTTATGTAAAGCACAATCGCAGCAGGAGCACTTAACGGCATCTGTTTTGGTCCATGTGCTTCAAACCTACTGCTTTTGAAATCTGCTTTTGTTGTTACGTGCTTACTTTTACCGCAATCGGTCAGGTTTGCTGGCATCCGTTTTACTCTGTGCGCCCTTCCTCCCCCAATCGTTTAAGAGTTGCGCTACCTGTTTGGTCTTCAGGCCCACTTGATGCTGGTCATACTGAGTGTATCATTCAAATGACACGATACGGCTTTGCCGCTCTGCGAACAAATGCTGCAGCTTTGCGCAGCCTAAGTTTTGAAACTCTAGTAAATCCCAGTATTTGGGAGACCCGTCATATGGAAATATCCCTCTCTTCCTCTTTGCCGGTCTTGCTATATGGTGTGGATTAAGAATCACCAGAAAAGGGATTTCCACTTTCCCCTGCTTGAGTTTACGATTTAGGGGAGATCGGGCCCTGGATTCTGAACAGGGTTGCGAAATTGTCAACCAGCCTCTATTGCAAGCGGTTCAAAATGCTTCTTTATGTGTTGTGAACAGCCTTACCTGCTGATGTCAAGCTGTCATTAAAGTCCTTCAAACATCTCCAACCCCCTCCCCTTAAAGGTAGAAGAGGAGGAGGAGGAGGAGGAGTTTGGATTTATACCCCACCTTTCTCTTCTGTAAGGAGACTCAGGCCCTTTCTGCACATGCAGAATAATGCACTTTCAGTCCACTTTCACAATTGTTTGCAAGTGGATCTTGCTATTCCGCACAGTGAAATCCAGCTGCAAAGTGCACTGAAAATGGATTGAAAGTGCATTATTCTGCATGTGCGGAAGGGGCCACAAAGCAGTTTACAAACTCCCTTCCATTCTTCTCCCCACAACAGACACCTTGGCCCTTTCCGCACTGCAACGGTGCGGGGGTGCGTTGGCATAAACAATGCTGATGCACCCCCCTGGGACCGTTCGCATGGACGGTCCCGGGAGGGCGGCAGGCGGTGGCGCAGCCTTCGCACAGGCTGCGCCGTCACTGAATGCCTTCCTTGTCTTCTGGCTTCCAGCTTGTCGCAGAAGCCAGGGGACACGCCCCCGCAGCCTGGAGCGATGGCTCTGGAGTTGCAGGCCAGGGGGCATGTCCCCTGGCCTCTGCAACAAGCCGGAAGCCAGGAGACAAGGTAGGCGTTCGGGAAAGGGGGAGGGAATGGCGCCTTCCAGCTGCTGCCGTTTGCACACTCAGGGAGTGAGGTTTGGAAACAGCGGCTTTGCGCCGCTCGGTGGTTGCGTGGCAGTGGCAGCGGCTGTGCAAACCCCTCCCCAGGGGCGCTGTTTTTAGGGATGCTGTATTCTGCCCGTGCGGAAACAGCCAGGTAGGTTGGGACTGAGAGAGTTCTGAGAGAACTGTGACTAGCCCAAGGTCACCCAGCAGACTTCATGTGTAGGAGCAGGGAAACAAACCCAGTTTACCAGATAAAGGTCTGCCAGTCATGCAGGGGAGAAGGCAATCAAACTGGTTCTCCAGATGAGAGTCCACCTGCTCTTAACCACTATACCACTACATCAGGTATAGTTCCATCCAAAACCACATTCCCCATATCTAGGGTTAAAACTGTTCCACAAAGATTTTTGTTTGTTTGTTGGCAGTTGCCATTTTTCTCCAGACCTCTACAGCAAACCTTGTACCTCCACTCTGGCATGGAAGCCTGTTGAGTGACCTGGGCCAGTCACACTCAGCCTAACCTACATCACAAGATTGTTGTGAGCTCCAAACAGAAGAGAGGAGAACATAAGAGTCTTTGGGTCTCCCACTGTGGAGAAGTGCAGGGTATAAACATCTAAGAGGGGCAGCGAGGTGTAGTGCGAAAGCCAACATTGTGTGGTGGTAAAGAGCAGTGGACTCTAATCTGGGAAAACTGGGTTTGATTCCCCACTCCTTCACAAGAGCGATGGACTCTGATCTGAAGATCCGGGTTTGATTTTCCACTCCTCCACATAAGTGATGGACTCTAATCTGAAGAACCAGGTTTGATCCCCACTCTTCCACAGGAAGCCTGCTGTGCGACCTTGGGCTAGTCATAGTTCTCTTAGAACTCTCTCAGTCCCACCCAGCTCACATGGGAAGAGGTAAGTGGGAAGAGGAAGGGAAGGAGTTTGTAAGCTGCTTTGAGACTCCTTACGGTTGAGCAAAGTGGGATATAAATCCAAACTCTTCTTCTTTTTCTTCTCTTCGTCTAAATAAATTAAAGCCACAGAATTTTCCTTCTGTATTGTTGGAAACCAAAGTTCAGAGTGCTGAATTTTCCAGATCCTAATCCGGCACGTGAACTACTATCCAATACTGGCTCTCTTTGTTATTGTCCGTAGGCTTTAATTTTGATAAACTATCGGGGAAATTCAACCATCTCGGCCCCTGCCTGCACTCAGGAAGTACAATCTTAGACAAACTTGATAGCAAACATCGCACCTCTTAGCCTGCATCAGCTTCAAGCTATACAATCAAAGAGGGTGTGTGTGTGGGGGGGAGGAATGAATACTGCAGTTTTTCAACTGCTAAGGCCGAGATGGCGAACCTATGGCCCTCCAGATGTTCATGGACTACAATTCCCATCAGCCTCTGCTGATTCTCAATTGGCCATGCTGGCAGGGGCTGATGGGAATTGTAGTCCATGCCCATCTGGAGTGCCATAGGTTCGCCACCACTGTGCTAAGGTGTCCTTGCCCTATATTTCTGACTCTGGATTGCAAAGGGTTAATGCTGTCTTTACAAATACTAATAACTAACAACGGTCTCTGGGATAAGTTAATTAGTGGAGGCAACCTGTGTTTAATTATTTCACTTGACCCTCCACAGCTTTAGACAATAATCCCTTTAGGGAGCTGTTGGGGGAAGACACATGTGCAATTTAAAACTTTAAATCGTTCCGAACCGAGCAGGTGGCTTTCTCTAACTTGGAATTGGAAGGGTGCACCGTTTTCCACTGCGGCCTGAGCTCATAAAAAGGAAGAGAGAAAAGTAGATTTAAACTGCCAAGATTATGCTAACACCCGGTGAGCCTTCCAGTCAAATACTTAACATTCCCCCCCACTCCTTTTATTCAGCCGGGGCTTTACTTATTGAATAATGGAAAACTCAACCAGCTGTAGACAAGGTGGTGGGATATTTTTTTTGGAACAACTTGAAACTAGTGCAACAAACAGGCCTGGATCCAACACACCCGGGGAAAGCCGTGAGTCACCGTCTAAAGAACCAGAATTTGGCGCCAACAGCCACAGGTGTTCTCAATAGGGCTGTCATCTAGTTAAAGATAAAAAAGTTTTAGTCCATTTGGCGGTGAAATTTGCATCTGAGTAAAACCAGCGCTGTGGAAGAAAAGGCGAACGTTGTGTTGGCCTGTTGGTTTAGGCTTTGTCACACAAGAGGCATTCCGTCCTATGTCTGAGAGCAAGAGGAATGCCTCTTCTACGGTGCGGCTTTTTAAACTTCTTAAATTCTCCTTTTTTAGGGCAATCGAAAGGTAGTAACTCTCTTAATCTAATCAGCAGAAATCTGATGATACCACCCAAGTTTGGTGAAGTTTGGTTCGGGCGGGGGGGGGGGGGGCAAAGTTATGGACCCTCAAATGTGTAGCCCCATCTCCTATTAGCTCCCATTGGAAACAATGGGGGATGGGGGCACCCCCTTTGGGAGTCCATAGCTTTGGACCCCCTGGACCAAACTTCACAAAACCTGGGTGGTATCATTAGGAAACTCTGCTGATGATACCACCCAGGTTTGGTGAAGTTTGGTTCATGGGGGCCAAATTTATGGACCCTCAAATGTGTAGCCCCCATCTCCTATTAGCTCTCATTGGAGTGTCCCCCCCCCCAAAAGGTGCATATACAAGCAGGTCCAGAAAAATCCTGTAATAAGGGTGCAGGGAGCACCAGAAATGGGGCTGATCTGTGTTCCGCAGTGCGGCAGTGGGGAGATTGTGAGGAAACCTGGATATTTCAGGTGACTATCCCAGGATTAATCACCAGTGGGGAATCGCCCCCGCCCCTCTTACTCTGGCATATATTCAGTGAGTAGGGCCTGACTATTTACAAGTGGGATTTTGCGACAGAAGTTCCCTTGACACTGTTCCCCAGTGTCCCCGGGAACTCTGTTTCTTTTAACGGTATCATCATAGATGCACATTGCGCAACCCAGTAGGAATTGCAGGAAACGTACTCCGTGGACTTTTGTGAACTCCCTTTTGTTTGCCGCTGCTGATCACAAGAGAATCCCCTACCCTGGAGCCCCTAGATTTCCATTTTTTTTTGGTGATGAGGGGATTTCTGCAGTAATATTCTCAGGGACTCAGCAATGTTCACTAATGCAAAAACAAGCGATTCTCTGATGTGATAGATCTTTAAATATAGACATTTGTGGGCGATGCTCCATTTGAACAGGGTGTCGGATGCAAGGGTGTTTTAGGGGGGGTTATGTGTGGTTTATTGCACTTTGTGTTGATAATATGTTGCAGGCCCAGCTCAGAAAGACTACTGGGAAGGGAGTATGTTTCGTCTGATATCTGATGGGGGTCTGGAGTGACCCCTCCCCCCCACAATTGTTTTGAGATGACGGAGCGGATTTGTCTGAGCTGCTCCTTCCAAACTACATCTCATGATCGCATGCTAGCCCTGATTGCACGTAATGAATGCACTTAACATCCTGCATGCATGTGCATACATCTGTTTGAACAAAAGAGCCGACCCAGGTCCATTTTACAAATGAAATCAGGGGTCAGTGCCTGGATAAATGTGGGGTTTATAACACCCAGGCAGCAGGACAAGAATTGTAGTTCTGATGGGAATTGTAGTTCATGAGTTGTAGAGGGGCTGATGGGAATTGTAGTTCATGAACATCTGGAAAGCCACAGGTTGCAGACCCCCTGGCAGATCTGATGAAGTGAGCTTTGACTCACAAAAAAACATATAATCTGGGAATTTTTGCTGGCCTTTCAGGTGCTTCTGGACTTCTATTTCGTCCAACAGGCAGGACAGAATGCACTTCTGAACCAGACCAATGAGAAAAGAACCCTTTTTGCTAATGAGTAACTCTGCTCGTTTCAATGATTTTCTGTTTAAAGGTTACGCCTGCGCATAATGGCAACATCAAATGGTTTGTTAAGGGGATGGAGGAGATGAGATTATTCCTACGCCTCATGTAGTAACATAAGCTTCAACCCAATGGTTAAATCTATGGCTGGCTAAATTCAGCTTAGCGCTAATCAAGTGTTTCCTATGACAGGAAATGTAGCTGCGGAAATGGGAACCATTTCCTAGCAGGATAATTTCAGCCGTTGATTGTTTTAGTAATGGCATTCAGGCACAGTAACATATTAAAACCTTTGTATTTATATTTTTATTGCATTACTCGGTGGAGTTAAAAGCCATCAGGAATAATACCCCCGCCGATAAATGCCATGTACAGATTTTCTGCTGCCATTAGACAGGACAAATGCTGAACTTCCCCAGCCTCTAGAAGGGGCCGCAGCAAAACAGTTAGCCACTGTCAGTGAAAGAGGAAGGAAGATATACCAGCTGGCTGGAAATTCAAACTTCAAACATCAGTGCGATGAGAAACATGCTGGTTTGGATCCACTGAAGGGACGCCACAGTTGGAAAGGATTTCTGTCCACAAAATGCAGCTTCCAATGCATTTGGAGGCTGATTCCCCAGCTGGCTGCAGTCCAAAATGTCCCTGAAGTGCTACTCCGGGAGAATGGGAGACCCTTGAAGAGCAGCATGAGCAAAAAATTGGTGGTCAACCATGGGAATAGGAATCAGCGAAAACTGCCCCTCCCTGGTCGATTCCCCACTGGCAGGTTTGACCTAGGTTCGACCTAGGTTTGACTTAGGTATTCCCCACAGCCGCTGAGTTCGACACGGTTCCGTCCCAGCTTCACCCCCTCAAACTGTCAAATTCCGACTCCATCAGGGAGGTACAACTTTTTCAGCTAACCTAGGTTGAACTCAGGTTGAAGCTGGTAAAGTGGGGAATCAGCCAATCACAGTTCAATGTTTTGGGCATGCTCAGAACGAAAGACTCGCGGCAGGGAAAAGCGCGCCCTTAAAAAAAATCCTTCTTGTATATGAAGCGATGGCCATACATATAAACAGCACACATTTACACGCTGGTTTTAGCTACATAGAGCACTGATTTGTGGCTATGTTGCCATTATGTTAAAAAAAAACGGATGCATGTTCACGTTCCCATGGTAACACGACAGCCAATCGGGAACAAAAAGCAGAAGAGGCGCTGTGGTGATCCCGCCCTCTGAGCTCAGCTCTGGTGGGATGAACTTGGCTGCTGTGGGGAGTAACAATGGAGTTGACCTAGGTCAGTTCCTTTTCAGTGAACCAGGTCGAATCTAGTCGACTCTGCAGTGGGGAATCAACCCCTGTGTGCATGGAAATAATAGAATCATAGAGTTGGAAGAGACCCCAAGGGCCATCGTCCAATCCCCTGCAATGCAGGAACACACGATCAAAGCACTCCTGACATAATGATCACCCAGCCTCTGTTTAAAAACCTCCAAAGAAGGAGACTCCATCACACTCTGAGGCAGTGAATTCCACTGTCAAATAGCCCTGACAGTCAGAAAGTTCTTGCTAATGTTTAGGTGGAATCTCTTTTCCTTCCCCTTGAGCCCATTCCTCCTGGTCCTAGTCCCTGGAGCAGCAGAAAGCAAGCTTGCTCCCTCACCAACATGACATCCCTTCAAATATCTAAGCAGGGCTATCATGTCACCTCTTAACCTTCTCTTCACCAAACATACCCAGCTCCCTAAGTCTCTCCTCATAGGGCATGGACTCCAAACCTTTTACCATTTTAGTTCGCTCCTCCCTGTGTGAATGGAAATCCTCCAACAGATCCATGCCACGGGCTTCCGGTGTGTTTCTGGGCTTGATTCTGTTCCTGAACTTTAACACTGCCTACGTGCCATCATGGAGCAGCAGGTAGGGAAGACACCTGTGAAGGCTTAGATTTTAGAAGTATGGAGGGATGTCTTCATGACTGCTCTCCTGAGCTTGTGGGCACTTCTGGATTTTTGAGAAAGGGGGTGTGTATGGTTCACTGCACTGCCTTGGCAAACACTGGGAGATCCTGAGGGCAATGCCAGGGGAGGGTCAAGTCTGAGGATGATGTGATGTCACTTCTGGGTAATGCCCTAGGAATTTCTCCTAACCTCTTCGTGGCCATCAAATTAGGATTGGGCAGTGTCAGGAAACTTCAAATGGCCCGACAAGTCAGTTGAGCTGTCATGGGTAAGGAGATGTTGGCAGTGGGTGGAACCTGTGTGGGTGAGCTGCATATGTAAAAGTAAGCTAGTGAGTTGATGGGTGTGTGTAGAGACAATAGTAGCAGATACTTGTGAGCCTGCGTGTGGCTGGCAGAGCAGAACAGCTGGGATCAGTGAAGCAGTTCTCAGTTGTCAGCTGGTGACTAGAGGCAACTACAGCAGGGAAAGATGGCATTAGTCACCAAGGACAATGCACTTCATTTAGAGAAAGTGAGGCAGATACAGGCAGCACTGTGGATTGAGGCCTAAGACATGGCATGGATGAGAATGCCTGGGAAAGGAGCTCAGTAGGAAGGCTAAAGAGGATACCCTGGGGAGTGGAGTCCAGGTTCCTGGTCTGAAACCACAGCATATTTGTCACACTCTATTGTAAAGACCACAGAGACATGGATACATTCCTAGAATGTCACAATGGAGGCCATTTTTTTCCTTCAGCTCCTCAATTTCTTCAGGTCAGAGGTTCATATGCTGCAGGTGAGGAAGTGGCATGCCTAGCAGTAAATGCAACTCCAAAATGGCTGCCGTGAGGGGGCCGTCGAAAAACGTTGGCAGTTCCAAGACAAGCTTTTTCTTATGATGTGTGCATCCATTTTTAAATCAGCATTCCTTGCGGAACCAAAGGTGATGCCTCTTTGAGTCCAGTGAGGTTCTGGAAAGGCAGGATTGACGCTTTGCTTTGCTTTGTATACGTAAACTGCTGTCAAGCTACAGCCAACTTACAATGGCCACACATGGTTTTCAAGGAAAGAGACATTCAGAGGTGGTATGCCATTGTCTGACTCTGAATAGCCACCCTGGACTTTCTTGGTGGTCTCCCATCTATGTATTACCCAGGAATGACCCTGCTTAGCTTCTGTGATCTGGCAATATTTGGCTAACCTGGGCCATCCAGATCACGGCTGAATCATATATGCGGGAAATATATGACACATTTGACACTATCATTCCATTTTCCTCAACAGAAATCTGATGAGGCATTTATGCTGGGATTGAAAAAATCTGAGTATCATACTTAGGCCTTTAGTGGGCTACATTTTTTGATTTCTTTTTAAAATTATTGTTGTTTTCTCTGCTTTTGAGTCACTTGGGTGAGAAAGGTGACATACAAACGTATTAAAACAAATAAAATAATACATATAGTTCATTCTTTTAACTGAGAGCTCAAAACTTTCCAGTAAAAACTTTGGCTTTGCAAAGTTGCCTCCTTTGCTCAAGTTTTTTCATGTCAGGTTTTCATTTTGCAAGGATTCTGGGGTTTGACATTGCTTAGATTCTCACATTTTACATTAACTGGATTCTCCGGTTGTACATTTGCTAGACTGGCAACAGCATTCCTGTTCAGTTAGCCTGGGCAATTTTTGGGTTCTAAATTGGTGTGGATTCTCAGATGTGACTTCTGTAGCTTCTCAGCTTTTATATGTCCTGGATTCTCTGATTGTACGTTTGCTAGGCTTGGTGTTTCTATTCAATTTGGCCTGAGTGATTCTTGGGATGTAAATTGGCGCTGATTCTTGAGTTTTATACTTTTTTTCCTAGGAATCAACGGAGGCTGGTTGGAGGGGCCCGCAGAGCTGGATCTCTTGGTCCAACTCTCTTGAAATTTAAGGGCTATTAAAAGGAAAGGCAGGAGAAGCCCTGCTGCAATTTGGGTATTAGTACCTTTAAAAACAGCCCCTGTTGCCCTCCAGAAAGATTGCTCCTTGGGAATTATTGAGCTGAAAAATATCCCCCTCCCCCCCCAAAACCCCCCTCCAGCTCCAAATACCAAATCAGTATTTGAAACACAGGAATTTGGGAATCCTGATGTTTTTTCCGACTCCTTGATATCCAGTTCTGAAAAATGTTGGATTTATTTTTTGAGCTGCACATGTCTAATTCTGTTTACAAAGAATATTAAATGCCTGTAGACAACTCCCGTGGGGCAAAGCCGTGCAAGCGTAAAATGCTGCTGATCCAAATAGATCGACAGATGTTAGCATTCCTATTATGAAGGACCTGGATAAAACTGAACAGCAGGATATCATTGTTATCATCATCATCATCATCATCATCATCATTATTATTTAATTTTGTTTAATATCACAAGGCCAGTCCCTTAGCTGGCTCAAGTAGAGAACGGTCCACCCCATCACTCATCTGTGTTCAGTTCTGGTCGCCACATCTCAAAAAGGATATCGAAGAGATAGAAAAAGTGCAGAGGATGATTGAGGGACTGGAGCACCTTCCCTATGAGGAGAGGCTGCAGCGTTTGGGACTCTTTAGTTTGGAGAGGAGACGGCTGAGGAGGGATATGATTGAATTCTATAAAATTATGCATGGGGTAGAAAATGTTGACAGAGAGACATTTCTCTCTCTTTCTCACAGTACTAAAACCAGGGGGCATACATTGAAAATGCTGGGGGGAAGAATTAGGACTAATAAAAGGAAACATTTCTTCATGCAAAACGTGATTGGTGTTTGGAATATGCTGCCACAGGAGGTGGTGATGGCCACATCACAGGAGGTGGTGATGGCCACATTTAAAGCTGGATAGCTTTAAAAAGTGTTGGGGTGAGCCAGCGAACCTCGTAGGGTCTCAGAAAGTGCGCAGGAATGCCTGTGCCATCTGTTACCCCTCGGGCAAGCAGACTCACCGATCACAAGACCCCATGACTCACGGGTCACCAGATGTCCTGGACAAAGGGACAAAAGGTGCATACTCCTAGGTATGGATTAGGCCCAGACAGGAGCGTTTCCTCCCGCACGTACGCAGCCCCCATGACTCAGGGATTGCCCAATATTCTCCCGCTCTCCCGCCTTCCAACCCGCCTCCCAAAACCCTAATAAAAGGTGCCAGGGACCGCTAGCTCAGCAGATTAGCCGCTGGCTTCTCTCCACCGGATGATATCGCTGCGTCTCGTCTCTTCATTGCGTCGCCCGTGACGACTTCAAAAGGGCTTGGACATATTTATGGAGGAGAAGTCGATCTATGGCTACCAATCTTGATCCTCCTTGATCTCAGATTGCAAATGCCTTAGCAGACCAGGTGCTCGGGAGCAGCAGCAGCAGAAGGCCATTGCTTCCACCTCCTGCATGTGAGCTCCCAAAGGCACCTGGTGGGCCACTGTAAGTAGCAGAGAGCTGGACTAGATGGACTCTGGTCTGATCCAGCAGGCTGTTTTTTATGTTCTTATGTTCTTATCACTTGATCCTTTTTGTTGGAAATGTTGCGGAATTGAACCTGTGACTTTCTGCATGCAAAACAGAGCCTCTTTCACCGAGCTGCAGACCTCCCTGCTTCCATTCCTTCTTGATAGTTCCCTCCCCCTAGACCAAGAACAAAAACAGCAAAATTCCAAGAATATAGGGCCAGATGTCCTCAGCTGACAACCGACAACCTGTGATCATGCAACTCATCAAATACCAACGTCGTCTAGGATCAGAACAAATTCAGGGACAGATGTTGAACATGTTTGCACAGAGACGAGACAAACATTTTGATGGGCAAAATATTTATAGATGCCATTTACTATATATCATTTATTTTTGTTTGGTTCCAAGCATTTGCCAGAGGCTTGTTTTTGATCTTCATCTGCTCTCACGCATGGTGTGATCTTACTGCTGCTTTTTAGGATGTTAGTGTTCTTGGTTTGTCTGGGTTGTTGCTTGTGTTTATGGCTATGGGCTAGGGTGGTGGTACTTGGAGAGCTTTGACTCTGAAGCAGCACAAAGAGGATTTTGAAAAGACAGAAAATGCTGCGTTTCTAAGTCGGCATGCTGGATACTTTGCTCATCGCTTCCTATGTCATAAGTCATATGGCATAAGTCATAAGGCTGCCTTGAGCCAGAAAGGAACTGGTTTGTACTGGCGGGAATCTTTACTGGAAGTTGACAGAGATCAGTAGATGCCAATGGAATGAAATCTTCTGAGAATGGGCAGAGCACAACAAGAGGTCGGCATGGGTGGTGAACCATCTTTACCATTTGACTCTGTAAGGGCTTGTAAGACTGTAAGACTCTGTAAGGGCCTGTAAGGGCCTGACTCCGCAGGGCCTGTAAAACTGAGCTGTCCCACTGGGCCTTTGACGAGGCTGGCCGCGGATCGGCTGCCCCCTCGTAATGCCCACCACATTCACCATCTTTGGCAGTGCCTGCTGCTTCCATCTTTTGGCGCTGCCAGCCCCTCCCGGCCTTTTAGATCAGGTGCCTCCAATCCAATCATGAATTATATTGTTGTGCTAAAGTTATCTGCTGCATTGATATTTAATTTAATTTATTATTGTTTTTAGAAGAAGAAGAAGAAGAAGAAGAAGAAGAAGAAGAAGCAGAAGAAGAAGCAGAAGCAGAAGAAGCAGAAGCAGAAGCAGAAGAGTTTGGGTTTATATCCCCCCTTTCTCTCCTGCAGGAGACTCAAAGGGGCTTACAATCTCCTTGCCCTTCCCCCCCTCACAACAAACACCCTGTGAGGTAGGTGGGGATGAGAGCTCCGAGAAGCTGTGACTAGCCCTAGGTAACCCAGCTGGCGTGTGTGGGAGTGTACAGGCTAATCTGAATTCCTCAGATAAGTCTCCACATCTCAGGCGGCAGAGTGGAGAATCAAACCCGGTTCCTTCAGATTAGAATGCACCTGCTCTTAACCTCCTACGCCACTGCTGCTTCAATTTAATTTATTACTGTTTTTAGATGGTGATGTATTCTATTAATTGAATTGAATTGTTATGTGGGTGCTTGGGGTTGTTGCGAGCCGCCTAGAGCCCTTTGGGGATGAAGCGGTCTATAAAATCGAATAAATAAATAAATGTGTTTGAAATGTACTTTTCATTTCTCATACGAAAAACTCTGCAGAAAAGCTAAAGCCTGTTGAGGAAATACAAATCACAGCCATTGTAGTGTAGCATTTAGAGCATCAAATTAAAATCTGGGAGACTGCCATGGAAACGTGCTGGGTGAAAGTGGGCTGTTCACATTCTCCCAGCTTAGCCTACCTCATTGTTTTTATTGTAAAGATAAGTTCCTTTTAAATTTCATTGTCCTCTCTTCCAGGAGCCACTGGTAGAGAGATGCTTCCTAGTCAAACCCCTCAGGTGGAATCTCAAATCCTTTGTTTTCACCTTCCCAGGAAAACTCCGCCTGCCATGAGGTAAATCTAAGCTTTTGAATTCTACTGGTCAAATTTGAATGGCATTTCCTGGGATCAAAGCCCTTCACCATTCTTGTGTGACTTTTTTTGTGTGACTTCCTTGCTTCAGCAATAGAATCTTCCCATCACAGGAACATACCTTCTCGGCTATTATTATGTGGATTTTGAAAAGGCCCTGGACAGGCCATATGAAAAGGTACCAGTAGGAGCAGCAGTGGCGTAGGAGGTTAAGAGCTCATGTATCTAATCTGGAGGAACCGGGTTTGATTCCCTGCTTTGCCGCCTGAGCTGTGGAGGCCTTTCTGGGGAAATCAGATTAGCCTGTACACTCCCACACACGCCAGCTGGGTGACCTTGGGCTAGTCACAGCTCTTCTGAGCTCTCTCAGCCCCACCCACCTCACAGGGTGTTTGTTGTGAGGGGGAAGGGCAAGGAGATTGTCAGCCCCTTTGAGTCTCCTGCAGGAGAGAAAGGGGGGATATAAATCCAAAACTACTACTACTACTACTACTACTACTACTACTACTACTACTACTACTACTACTACTACTACTACTACTACTACTACTACTACTACTACTACTACTACTTCTTCTTCTTCTTCTCTTTCTTCTCTTTCTTCTCTTTCTTTTCTTTCTTCTTCTACTACTACTACTACTACTACTACTACTACTACTACTCCTCATAAGGCCATTCCACAAATCCTTCTATAAATCCCCATCAGCTGTTCCTGTCTACATGCTCTTTCTCTTGTTGAATGGGCCAGGACAGGGAACAAGGATCAAGGCTTGGGAGAGCCTGGGAAAAGGCGGCCGCACTCTCTGCCCTTGAGTACCATCAGAACAACCCCTACTCCCTAAAAAAAAACCCCTCACTTTGCACATTCAGGGGGAAAAAAGTAGAAAAATAATTGTTGTTATTGTAAAGATAAAATGGAGAAGAGGAACGTCAATTTGGGTCCTCCTTCAGAAGAATAGTAGGGCTTAAGTGAAATAAGTAAACACATTAGTGTAGAACATTCAGTAGAAATATAGGTCGGAAATTTTGCACCAGAATCCCATATAAGGAGGAAATGTAGGTTGAGTGGTGTCATTGGTATCAAGTTGTGCGACCGCACTTGGAGTACTGTGTCCAGTTCTGGTCGCCGCATCTCAAAAAGGATATTGAGGAGATTAAAAAAGTGCAGAGAAGGGCAACAAGGATGATTGAGGGACTGGAGCACCTTCCCTATGAGGAGAGGCTGCAGCGTTTGGGACTCTTTAGTTTGGAGAGGAGGCGGCTGAGGGGGGATATGATTGAAGTCTACAAAATTATCCATGGGGTAGAAAATGTTGACAGAGAGAAATTTTTCTCTCTTTCTCACAATACTAGAACCAGGGGGCATCCATTGAAAATGCTGGGGGGAAGAATTAGGACTAATAAAAGGAAACACTTCTTCACGCAACGTGTGATTGGTGTTTGGAATATGCTGCCACAGGAGGTGGTGATGGCCACTAACCTGGATAGCTTTAAAAGGGGCTTGGACAGATTTATGGAGGAGAAGTCGATTTATGGCTGCCAGTCTTGATCCTCCTTGATCTGAGATTGCAAATGCCTTAACAGACCAGGTGATTGGGAGCAACAGCCGCAGAAGGCCATTGCTTTCACATCCTACATGTGAGCTCCCAAAGGCACCTGGTGGGCCACTGCGAGTAGCAGAGAGCTGGACTAGATGGACTCTGGTCTGATCCAGCTGGCTTGTTCTTATGTTCTTAAGTTGTGCCCCATCATGGCAGAGCTCAAAAATTAGGAAAACCAGCCATCTTGAGGATCTTTTGGCAATCCGATTTCCCCTTCTCTTCCAAACCCCTCCAATTAAACCCCACATTCAAATGCGTAAGAACTTTGATACGGTTCCATAGGATCCATCTGCCAATGAATACAGGTAAAAGAAATTCAATGTGGGGATGATACTTCTTCTGGCCATAAATAAATAAAACCACTCGTTCAGGCTTCCAGCAGACTCTCCCTTTTATCTTTCGCTTGGTAGAGAAACAGAGAGTTCTAGGCACACGGCAGTTTCAGAGCACCAAGTAGTGATAATCAAAGTCTCTCTGTGTGTGTGGTGGGGAAGGGGGAACTTCATGTATTTTTTAAAGCAATATGTGCAGTCTGGCTCTGGTAATTTTGGAGAGAATGATGATAGAAACATTCCAAATGAAGAGGTTCATGAGCTGCCGCCTGTTGGATTTTTAAGACGAGACGTGTGTGCTGGAAAAAGACGGCTTCTTTTTAAACAACAAAAGGAAACGGGCTAAGTTAGTACCATTTCACTACAAGCAACATAGAGCTGAGCTGCTTATTATCTCAAATAATAAGTGACAACTGAGATGTCTCCCCATTTATTGGCTTACCAGCAGTGTGTGGAAAGAGGCAGTTCTCTCTCAACCTGTCTCTCTCTTCCATGCACACATTTTTTTTTTCATGTGCTCCAAGTCCTCTTTTATAAAATATTTAGTTCAAGCTCTCCGGAGGGCTAGGTTGCCTTTGCCGAAGACCAGATGAAGTTTGACAAGGCTGCTGAGAAAGATGTCGTGCCATGAGAGAGATCGATGGAGAGAGAGGGAGAGAGAGAGGGAGAGAGAGAGGGAGAGAGACTGCCCCCTCGAAAATGGAATGATGCCACCACAATCTCAATATAGTGGATATCAATTTCAGGCAGTGGTCTGGTATGTCCTTGAAGCCACTGAGACTTTCAAATGGGACTGGGGAGGGGACATTTGGCAGATCATTAACAGCAGTCCTGAATGTCATCCGAACTACATGGTGAGAGGTGGCTTCACTTTAGTGAAAGAAGCAGACCTCTTAACGGAAAATTGCCCCACCATTTCTGTCCCAGATTGGCAGCTGTCCATCCTTGGATGATGTGATGCAGGCCTTTACCACATGCACACGTCTCATAAGAACATAAGAACATAAGAACAAGCCAGCTGGATCAGACCAGAGTCCATCTAGTCCAGCTCTCTGCTACTCGCAGTGGCCCACCAGGTGCCTTTGGGAGCTCACCTGCAGGAGGTGAAAGCAATGGCCTTCTGCGGCTGTTGCTCCCGATCACCTGGTCTGTTGAGGCATTTGCAATCTCAGATCAAGAGGATCAAGATTGGTAGCCATAAATCGACTTCTCCTCCATAAATCTGTCCAAGCCCCTTTTAAAGCTATCCAGGTTAGTGGCCATCACCACCACCTCTCAATCTCTAAGAACATAAGAAGAGCCCTGCTGGATCAGACCAGTCGTTCATCTAGTTCAGCATCCTGTCACCCTGGAGAGATGACAACTGGGCACAGAGGTCAAGACCTTCATAAGAACATAAGAAGAGCCTTGCTGGATCAGACCAGTGGTCCATCTGTTCCTGCATCCTTCTAGCATTTATGCTTCTAGCATCCTTCTAGCATTTATGCTTCTAGCATCCTTCTAGCATTTATGCTTGCAAACATCCCACAATCTTTAGAGCCCATAGGGTTTTTTTTTAATTTTTAAGTCTGACAATGAGGTTTCTGTCAATGGAAAATAGCTTTTCACCCTCTGGCCAAACTATGAATTAAAAGAATAGTTTAGCAGAGTGACCAGGGGTGGGGGTGGGGGGCGAAAGGAGGCTTCCAATATAGTGCAAAGGTATTCTCTTGTCCTTTGTGCGTGCAGAACTTACCCCAAGGCTGTTTGTTATGCAGTGGGGTTTTCCTGTGTTTTTTCATTCACTGATTGTCAGGGCCATTTTGCAATGGAATTCGCTGCCTCGGAGAGTGGTGGAGCCTCCTTCTTTGAATGATTAGAACCCTGTCTAACATAGTTGCTAACCAGTTCCTTTGGAGGACCAACCACCGGGCATAGAGGCTGAGAACTAGGTAAGCCAGGGCCATCTAGATTTCACCCCTGATGAAATCATGAGTTTGTGCTGGGTCAGATCTCAATAGTCTAAGGCAGTGGTGGTGAACCTTTGGCACTCCAGATGTTATGGACTACAGTTCCCATCAGCCCCTGCCAGCATGGCCAATTGGCCATACTGGCAGGGGCTGATGGGAATTGTAGTCCATAACATCTGGAGTGCCAAAGGTTCGCCACCATGGGTCTAAGGTAATTTGTTTTATGCCCATCAAACATGTCTTCCCTGTTTCCTAAGGACACTTCCCTTCTTTTTGGCACTTTTTGTCCCTCTCTTTCCAGCCTTCAAGGTGGGCAGCCACATTGACCTGCAGTAGAAAAACAAAATCAAAGTCCAGTAGCCTCTTTTGGACCAACAAGATTTCCAAGGGATAAGCTTTTCAGACTCTAACTTGCATGGCCCAGACTAGCCCAATCTTGTCCAATCACAGAAGCTAAGCAGGGTGCCCTGGTTAGTATTTGGATGGAAAATCACCAAGAAATTCCAGAGGAGGGAGGCAATGGCAAATCATCGCCTCCTCTTCCCACTTCCCCCTCCCTCTGGGTGGGTGACAAACTCCTTCCCCCTCTGCTTCCCTCCCCTTCCCCCAGGGTGGGTGGGCCTCAACCAGACGACAGGCCTTCTCCCCTTCCCCAGGGTGGGTGGATGTCTCTTGCCATGAAAACCACATGAGGTCACCATAAGTTGACTGTGACATTGGTACTTTCGGCCACCGAGCTTTTGAGTCAAGTTTTGATCCTTGAAAGCTGGCACCTTGGAAATATTGTTAGTCCTTAAGGCATCGCTGCACTCGAATCTCCATTTCTTTTCCAGCTAATTCACATATTGCATGCTTCAGTCCCTCCATAACGACTCCCCCCTCAATCTTCACACATTCCTTAACAAACTCTCCGTTCCCCCTTGCCCTCTGCATATCTCAGCACAAGCGTGTGATTTTAACCTTTTTTAAAAAAAACCCGAGCCCTTCTATTTCAATGGCTCTTTGAATCTTCGGATAGTGAAATTCTTAGGGGAAAGACTCCTCCCAATCATTTCTCCCCATTAGCTCAACGGGATTGATGACTTTTTGTTCTGTCTCGCTTCGGCATTTTTCACCCTGACTTGAGCATGGTGCTTAAATCCGTCTGTCGCAGAAATGGCTCCCTTTAATAATTTTTATGAAGTGCAGTCCAATTATAGTTATCTTCCGGAGGGATCCATTCAATTAAGCGCAGCCATAATGAATGAATGGACACATCGCTTTGTAGCCTTATTTACATCCAGATTCATGGGGACCAGGTAAGATAGCTTTAAACACGTCAGAAGCTTTAAAGACATCAATCGGGGTTCAGGGCGGGGCTTCAGCAGAGTATTATTCCATAGAGTCGACTTCTAAAAGGAGTCATGTTCTCCAGGTGATCTCTGTCTTTGGAGATCAGTTATAACAGCAAGCGATTTCTAGCCATACCCTGGAGGTTGGCAACGTATTATAAATTAGGAAACAGATCAATCAAAGCTCTCATTCAACACTCTTGTTCATCATTCCAATTACATTGCCTTTTATTTGTCACCTGCCAACCCTCGTACAAACAGACGGATTTCAAACAGGGTCTGTTTCTTCCTTAGGTTGGTCTCAGTCACAGTTTCCTTCACTTGGCCGTGATGATACTGTCAGGGTCCCCCTCCAGGGTACCAAAAGGGGTACCCGGTTGCTGTCCCACCTATCCCTTCCCGGGCGTTGGTACCTCCCGGCCTCACCCCCGGTCGTGTGGGGTGGTTCAAATTGGGTGCCTCAATACATCCCCAGGCTATCCAGCCCGGTCTGGGCAGCCAAGAGGAGAGCCTGTTTACGCCACAGGACTCTCTTCCTCCAGCCCTCCAGCCTCTCGCTCCTTTCTCCTTCTCTCTCCTAACTTCTCACTTCCTTCTGCCACCTCTCTTCCCTGCCTTCTGTCCTCCTCCTCCACTATCCCCTGCGTCTTCTCCCCAACCTCTCCCTGCTTCTCCTCCAGCCTCCTGTCTCCTGTCTCCGTCCTTCCCTTTCCCACAACAACTTCCTCCAGGTGTCCTCGTTCCTCTCCTTTTATCCCCTCCCCAGCTTGCTCCGTCCGTGAAAACCCCTCCCTTCCCCACGCACGCCTTCCTCCCGTCCTTCGGGCTTGGCCCGGCACCAGCTGCGAGGCCAAGACCCCGCCCCCTCCAGCGCCGCCTGGCTGCCGGCCGTGTCTGCTCCTGTCCGGGGAGCGTTGGGCCGGTGGATCCCACGTCGGCGGCCCCGGGGATCCCGGCCGGAGGCGAGGCCCCGGCAGACCCGCCTCCTCCCTCCCCGGCCTCAGTCCAGGGCCAGGGGAGCAGAGTTCCTTCGGCGGTGCAGGAGCCGCCCCGGCGTCGACGGAGGGACTCCCAGCCTCCTCCGTCCGGCGCCGCGGGGGGACCCGCGCGTCTCGGCCCCGCGGCAGAGCGGGCGACGACGGGGGTGGCCCGCCCGAGCCCTGCGGGGAGGCGGGCCGGGCCGAAGACGGCGGAGGCGGCGGCAAGTCCGGGGAGGGGTGGGCCCCCGCTCCCGGACACATACTTATTACATTGATTTATTTATTTGATGCCACCTTTCTACCCACGTTGGGCCCCAAAGGCCACAAACATGTAAACACTGAAAAAAATTTAAAATAAAATGACATCAAAAATAAGATATAAAATAATTCAGTAGAATCATATAAACACATTAACACACAGAACACCAAAACGAGGGACGAGGGATGCCAAATTACATTTTAAAAGCTTTTACCTGCTGGCAAAATGCAACGGCTGAGGGAGGCAAATGGCTGCCTCAGTTCCAATGTTTTGGCGCCACAACCAAGAAGGCCTGAGAAGTCAATGGTCCCATTAAACCTTCCCATGACTGTCATTCTGTGTGGTGGCAACTTACAGGATGGCAACCAATCCACTAAGTCAGCAATATTCAGCATTTCAACAACCACACATTTAATCTTTGGGCTAGAAGCATTTTATTCGGTGGGGCTTACTCTCTGGAAAGTGTTCTTAGGGCTGTGGCCTTAATTTATTCTTTTGTTCTTTTCCGCACAGGAAATATGAGAGATTTATTTTCTTCCTGTTGTGAGGGCTTCTTTGATGAAGAACGAAGGCCATTTTCTCTGGGGTATTTATTGGGCAAAGCTTATACAGGTTGCAAGTTGACGGAGCCCTAATTACCTCACCCATTTATGTAACAGGTAGTACCAGAGTTGCTATTAAATTTTACAGCTGCCCTACTTTGATTCAGAAACTCCAGTTTCCAAGATGAGCATTTCCTGCTTGGGATAGAACTGCACTGATCTTTTTTCCTGGCCGTGCTAACAAAAGTAGGCCGAAATGTTACCTTTAAAATGGATGATTGTTTTCGTAATGACAATGCAAAGCATTGCATAAAATGCCATATAACAGAAATGGTGTAAAATCATGTTGAAACACCATAGAAAATAAACAAATTAGAGTCGCTCCAACAAAAATAGAGAACACAAAAAGATTGTTCAAGCACCTGGTCAGTGATGTCCCATGCACCCATGCAGTGGTGTCAAATCACAATGTTTACCAGTTTGTCATTGTCTACACTTTACCCCCAACAAGCCAGCTACTTGCTTTACCGACCTCAGAAGGATGGAAGGATGGCTACCTGAAACTGATTTCTGTCGGGATCGAACTCAGATACTGAGCAGAGCTTAAACTGTAGTACTGCAACTTACCACTCCATGCATGGGACTTGCTTTCAGCTATAGTAAAGAAGAAGAAGAAGAAGAGGAGGAGGAGGAGGAGGAGGAGGAGGAGGAGGAGGAGGAGGAGTTTGGATTTATACCCCTCCTTTCTCTCCTGTAAGGAGACTCAAGTTGGCTTACAAACTCCTTTCCTCTCCCCACAACAGACACCTTGTGAGGTAAGTGGGGCTGAGAGAGTTCTGAAGAACTGTGACTAGCCCAAGGTCAGACAGCAGGAATGTAAGAGTATGGAAACACATCTGGTTCACCAGATAAGCCTCTGCCACTCAGGTGGAGGAGTGGGGAATCAATCGGTTCTCCACCTGCTCTTAATTTATACCACCCAACAAGCCCAGCCAGAGGCCTTTATGTGAGTTGAACATGGACTTCAGAACATCAATCAATCCATCAAGCCTTTATGGCATAGTGAATTGAGAATATGTCCTATGAAATGCAGTGGTGTTTCCACAGCAGATGTTCAGAAGTTCCTCAGCTGGTAGTCATGTAGGAAGGTTCTCTGAAGCTAGAGTTTGAACAGCACATCTTTAACTTGTTCTCTTGAATGAAAACCCATCCACCAAACTTGTCATCCATTGTCAGTGATGTTCTCTGAGACAGGAGGCTGCCTTATGCTGAGTCAGTCCACTAGTCCATCAAAGTCAGTATTGTCTGTTCTGGTTCTCCAGTTCTGGTTCTCCAGTTTAGAATCCACCTGCTCTTAACCACTACACCACACTGGCTCTCACCTCAGTATTTCTTAGGGCAACCTTCTGTGGGGAAAAACGTCCAACTATTTTCTTGCTGAGTCTTGACCAGAAACAACGTCAACAGGACGAGCCTCTCGCCGGCTGCCTTTCTAAGTGGCAGGCCTCTAAGCCAGGGATGCAAATCAGTGTGTTAAATTGGCCTGAACCATGGATGATGCCAGCAAAGGCCGTTTCTCATCCTAGAACTTGTTTTTTCATCCAGCTCCTTAAGCATTCTTCAACGACCTTTACCTCTGACTTGCTCAAGAGGAGCTGATTTTCCGGCCTCAGGGTTCACTGAAGTCAGTCAGCTTTGGGGAAACCCAGTTTGGGGCCAACTCCTACCGGCTCCCCTTCCGTTCGCTCCTCCAAACCTTTCTGACGGCCCATCAAGACTCCTGCTGCTGGCTGCCAGCTGCCTGTCATTGCGGCTCTCGCAATTCGCCAATGGCCGCTTTCTTCCCGCTCTGAGGCAGCTCTCGACCATTTCTGCTCGGAGGATGTGTCAAAGCAGCCCGGAAACTTTTTTAAAAAAGTCTTGATGCAGCCTCTGAGCAAAAGGCAGCCTGAGGTGTTTGAATGAAACAGGCAGAAAGACTGACAGGGGAAAAAGTCGGGGAGGGAACGGCCTCTTCTGCCGTTTCCACTCCCTGGAAGTGAGCGCTTTTTGACACAGCTTAGGGTGACTAAATGAAAGAGAGGAAACTTTGACACCCTAAAATGGTACCTCCTCACACATTTTGGCACTTCAGAAATTCAGTCTCCAAATGTACGCCAGGCTACAGTTAAGCGGGTAGCTGGGCTAGTGCAACCTCGTCTCTCATCTTTCTGGCCCCTCGCTCTTTAGGCAGAGCCAATTCATGTCTGGGAGCTCCGGCAGCACTTCAGAAACACAGAACTTTTGCTTAATGCAGGAAGCCGAACGCTAAAACGTCCCTGGCAGGCGGCTGGCTAGCCTCTGAAAATCTCTAGCAAGGAAAATCCACTACTCCACTGAATAAGGTTCCATTGTTGCACTGTTGAACCGTTCTTATTTATAGGAATTTTTGCCTAACGCACAAGTGAAACCTCCCTTCCTGGAACGTACGGCCATTTTAGATCCAATCTTGTTCTTTAGAGCAGCAAAGAACAAATCTTAGCCCTCTCTCATGCAAAAGTGCTTTGGGTATTTGAGTAGTACCATTGCATCTCCCCCCTCAGTCTCCTTCAGGATAAAACTCCACAGTTTCTTCAATTTTTCCTCACAGAACTTGCTTTTTAGTTCCCAGACCCCATCTTCGATCCCTTCCTTTGAACCAGTCAGAGTTAGTCAACATCCTTAAAGTTTGGCACCCAGAAGTAGACAGAGTTGTAAAAAGACAGAGACATTCCACAGGGGAGAAGCAACAGGCAGGTGGTGAGCAGTAACCCTTCCCCTATCTGTAATTTTTATTGTTGTTGTTATTTTGTTTAATCTCCTAACTGCCATTTCTTTAGTCGGTTGTTGGCTTTTCATTACAATTTGAGCCTCACCTATAGGTCTACGACAGTGGTTCTCAACCTTCCTAATGCCACGACCCTTTAATACAGTTCCTCATGTTGTGGTGACCCCCAACCCTAACATTTGTCCATTTTACAGATGGAGAACACTGAAGCTGAGAGTCTTAGGAGACCCCTGTGAAAGGGTCGTTTGACCCCCAAAGGAGTCCCGACCCCCAGGTAGACCCCCACTGGTCTACAATATTGTAAAGTATCGGCGTAGTATTCGCGTGGATCCCAGCCTTTTGAATCTGACAGGTGTTGATTTTGTCAATTCAATGTGAAGATGTTTCAAGTGCTGCCCTCGTGTTTTTGGAATGGCGGCCAGGGTGATTTTACTACTACTACTACTACTACTACTACTACTGCTGCTGCTGCTGCTGCTGCTACTGCTACTACTACTACTACTACTACTACTACTACTACTACTACTACTACTGTCACCAGATCTTCAGCTGTTGTTGGCCTTCATATGCATTAGGTCCTTCCAAAGAACCTGGGATATCATAATTTACCAGTGTAGTGTATGTGCAGATCCAAGCAATGTGGCCTTTTGTAATTGTTAGATGGAGATTTTATCAGTAAGTAGATGGTTCAAGTGTCATCCAAGGTTTTTTGGTACGGCACCCACTGTGCTGGTAATCGCTAGACCACAACTGCTGGAAGTCTCTCAACTTCCACTTTCAGATCTTGATATTTTGTCATGCTTTCTAGTCCTTTTTCTTCAAACCAGGTGTCACCAGGTACTGCTACATCTATCTACACTTTTTCAACCACTATTATGTCCACTGCATTATGTCCCAATACCACCACCACCACCACCACCACCACCACCACCACCACCACCATCACCATCATCATCATCATCATCATCATCATCATCATCATCATCATCATCATCATCATCATCATCATCATCATCATCATCATCATCATCATCATCATCATCATCATCATCCACAAAATGTGTATCCGGTCTCTCTGCCCTAACAAGGTCCACCAAGGTGACTAACAATTTAAAATATACATGATAAAATCACATTATAGGACACCATCAAACCCCCAGACTATGGGCATGTTCTTTCTAGGAAGTGCAACCCCATCCTGAATGGATGACACCTTAAATATCGAGTCAGACCTTCCAGCCACCAGTAGTACTGTTCCTCAACCACCCCAGTCACTTTTACTCTAGCTGCAGTTCCAGGCGCATGAATGCCACGTCAAAAGTGGACAGTAACCACAGAGAGCTTACAAATGAAAACCAGCATGCAAGTTAGTCAGTTCCCTCCTGCGCGTCACTTTTTCTGGTCAAATTACCCATCTCCAAAGAAAGTAGGCTGGGGTTCTCAGCAAATTAACGTCTAACAGTTCCAAGCTGACCGATTTATGAAACAAATTTGAATGGCTAGAGATTCCTGGCAGCTGCCAATCAACCTGCTCTGATCCCTCGATGACAGGCCAGGTCCTCCTGAATGCGCATGTCAGACCACTTGTATGAGGAACGCATCGGTACATGCATGGCAGCAAAAGCCCAGCTGACGTTAAACCAGCAGCCATGTCCATTTGGATTTACTCAGAGCTCTCACCTCTCTGTCGAGTCCAGCCGCCACCGTGACGATGTCTCCCGTCTCGCTGTTAATAGTGAACATGTTCTGCGATGGGCTCTGGGGGGTTTGAGTCACAATCCGGTATCTCACCATCCCATTGGCTGTAGTGGCATCGTCTGCATCGTTTGCCGTCACTGTCATCACATAGGTCCCTTCACATAAGATGGAAATGGCATATTTTAATATGACAGAATATTTTAAAAAGATGAATTTATATCTCTCCTTTCTCTCCTGTAAGGAGGCTCAAAGGGGTTGACAATCTCCTTTCCCTCCCCCCCCCACAACAACCCTGTGAGATAGGTGGGGCTGAGGGAGCTCTGAAGAACTGTCACTCGCCCATGGTCACCCAGCTGGCATGTGTTGGAGTGCACAAGCTCATCTGGTTCCCCAGATAAGCCTCCACAGCTCAAGTGGCAGAGCAGGGAATCAAACCCGGTTCTCCAGATTAGAGTGCACCTGCTCTTAACCACTACATCACACTGGCACCAAGCTGACATCGGAATTTTTTAAGGTGACATATATTTATTTATTAAAAGTATGCCCCACCTTTCTCTAGTCATATTCAAGATGTCTTACAAAATACAGTAAAATACAGCATATGCAATGATATATACAAGAACAATAAAACCAATAACAATACAATACAATAAAATTATACCAAACCGCAAAAAACCCAAGCCTACAATAAAATACAATAAAGTGCACCTATGAAACTTAAATTGCTTCTTGATAAAATATAGATGTTAAAAGCTGCTTGACTTTAAAATATCATCATTTGATGAAGGGGAGCAAGGAAGGAGCACATCGGCATTCCATAGGAACGGTGTTCCAAAGTCTGGCCACCACTGCTGGGAAGGCTCTCAAGCAGGTCACTACCAAATATGCTGATATGATGGAGAGATAGCCCTCCCTGCATGATCTTAGTAAATGGGCAGGGTTATATGGGAGAAGGCAATCCTTCAGGAACCTGCCCCAATGCCATGTGGCGTAGGAGGTTAAGAGCTTGTGTATCTAATCTGGAGGAACCGGGTTTGATTCCCAGCTCTGCTGCCTGAGCTGTGGAGGCTTATCTGGGGAATTCAGATTAGCCTGTACACTCCCACACATGCCAGCTGGGTGACCTTGGGCTAGCCACAGCTTCTCGGAGCTCTCTCAGTCCCACCTACCTCTCAGTCCCACCTACCTCACGGGGTGTTTGCTGTGAGGGGGGAAGGGCAAGGAGATTATAAGCCCCTTTGGGTGTCCTGCAGGAGAGAAAGGGGGGATATAAATCCAAACCCTCCTCCTTCTTCTTCTTCTACATCAAAATTTGGACACATTTCCTGTCAATTCTGGGACATCAGAACTATGGTGCACATTTCCCCCCCAGTACTGCAGCCCTTTTCCTTGCACAACTCAAGTCACACCAGAAGAACCCTTCGCTAGGTTGAAGTCAGAACAAAATCCAGCAGCACTTTAAAAGTATCAGCTTTTGTGAGTCAAAGTTCACACCAACAGATCATAACGGCAGTCCACCCAAAACCAGGTTGAAGCCGGACTCTAGAATAAATCAGAGGCTGGAATGAAAAGCTGGCAAAGAACATTAGTGAGATGAGCAATTATCGTGTCATTTTAGTGGTTAGAGTAGCGGCATAGTTGCCACGGGGCCGGTTTCATATGGAGAATGAAGGCACGTTGGCTTTTTCTTATAAACATACACACAGGCTGTCCATGTGTTCAAGGTCACGTGGGAAACAGAGCTGTCATGTTAAAGGGATCCAAGCGAGATGGATGCAGTCCTGTCTCTGAATATCTCTGTTTTCTCAATGAGGGCGCATCTGTCCTCTGACTGCCCATGTCCCGTCTGCATAACTTGCGAGACACCCTTATGCCATGGCCTGTCAGGGTCTTGATAACCCCTTCCTGTCCAGCAGGCAGCATGGATGCTAAAGACTTATGGAGGTCCTCGTGGGCCGATGCGCCCGGACATTGTGGGTCACAAATGGGGCCAGACTCATGTAAGCCTTAACTGAGCAGATCTCTCCCAGGAGCTTGTCAAAGGCAGCTTTTAGCAGGTACTTAGAGAGGCTACAGTCAAGCTGGGAACCTTTTCAGTTCATCGATCAGAGCTTTGACAGTTCTCATGTTAGTGGAAAATGTCAAGGAGCGAACACTGATCAAGATCAACCAACTTTGGAGGGGGAAAAAATAATAAATGTTGCCATGTCAATTCTTGGAATTTAAGAAGGTCATTTATCACTGCACAGTCAGGTTACCCTCAGGAGCCCGGACAATAGAATAACAGTCCTATAGGGAGAGAAATTCCTGAGAAGACAGACACAGGAAAATACCCACGTGGGCAATTGTCACACACAACTGTCTACTCACACATGGTGAGCAATCCAACAGGAAGTGCTTTTGACAGGGGGAAAAATAGCCAAGCTGGCCCCCAATAAACCGTGTCTCATGCATTTTAAATGAGCTGCTGTCTCTCACTGAGGAGGGCCAAAGAAGGCCTCCAAATGAGTCCGTTGGCCTCAACTTGGAGTGCCCACCGCAAAATGAACAACGGTTTATACAACTGGGAGGAGAGAAGAGGAGGGGACAGAAGAAGGGGGAAGGAAGGCAGGAAGAGAGGAAGGAAGGAAGAAGCGAGAAAAAGAGGACTTTCCCAGATTCATCTACAGATGGTGGAAGAAGATTGGTAAGTGGATCTGCCTGGACATAATAGAAAGTTAAGGCCTAAGGAGGTAGCCTCATTATAAGGTCAGTCCCTCCTCATAATAGAGGCGTATTGTACGGTTGAAGGCTTTCGTGGACAGAATCAACTGGCTGTTGTGGGTTTTCTGTGCTATGTGCCCATGGTCTGGTAGTTCTAGCTCAGGGGTAGGGAACCTGTGGCTCTCCAGATGTTCAGGAACTACAATTCCCATCAGCCCCTACCAGCATGGCCAATTGGCCATGCTGGTAGGGGCTGATGGGAATTGTAGTTCCTGAACATCTGGAGAGCCGCAGGTTCCCTACCCCTGTTCTAGCTCCTAATCTTGCACCTGCATCGATGGCTGACATCTTCAGAGGCATGCCAAGGCAAGATGTATTTCTCTCTGGACACTATGTTGGCAGGGTGGTTTGCCATTGCTTTCCTCAGTCATCTATGCTTCACCCCCAGCAAGCTGGGAACTCCTTTTATAGACCACAGAAGGTGGGAAGGCCAAGATAACCTTGAGCTGGCTACCTGAAATCGACTTCTGTTGGGATTGAACTCAGATAGTAAGCAGAGCTTGGACTACAGTACTACAGCTTGCCAGTCTGCTCCAGGAAGGTCCCTATAAGTAGGTGATGTGAAATAGTTCTACCTGAGACCCCAAAGAGCCACTGTAGGCCACTATCTGAGACATGCTTCTCACAGTAGAGTTGCCAGTCTTCCTACTGGCAGGCCCAGTCACTCACCACCACTTTAAGTGGCTGTCAGAGAACAAAATACAGTGGTAAAGCCATAGAGTTTCTGGTGATTCCTAGAGCTACCCTGTGACTGTGTCCTGGCTTGAAATTCTCGCAGTTCCTTCTTGCTTGGGCAGACAGCAGGGAACTAGAATCTGACCTGCAATGTGCTGAACCACTTATGGGAATTTATTTTCTAGAATCATGTTTCCTGAACGAAAGGAAAACACAACATTGTACGATACAGAAAAGTGAATCCCGCTGAAGTTCTAATGCCTTTGAATAGCAGTCACCAAAGGTTTTATTTTTACAGTCACATTAGAATTGCCATTATACTAAGCTAGGGTAAAGGAAGATTGATGTTCATTACTTAGCCTTAATGCATGTTAAAAGAGAGAGGTAATGGAGCATTTATCACATGCACTCCCCCTTTCCCCAAATTCCCCCCTCCCTCTGCTCTTTATGCCTTCAAGCTTCGTACAACCTTTTCCCAACATTACTTTTGTCTGAAGCTGTGACCTATACATAAAACGATGATAATTACTCTTTACAGACCTGCCCCTTGCTGGTTTATGTTTATAAATGGATATTATTGCCAAATCATTAAAGGTTGGTTAACCTCCTCAGTATAATTTCTGACCTACACGATAGTTAATTTAATCATGCCCCCCCCCCACCCAACAGAAAAAGATTGAATCATTACAGGCAGATATATAAAGATGGCCATATCATATTAGATCTTCATTAACCTGAGTTAATAACAGCATCGCACGGAAACACTCTCTTTCGGCCGTTTTCTCTCTTGGGTATGCAGTACTTTGCGAGAACAGGAGAGGAAGCCAAAAGTTTGGCAAACTCCAGCATAATATAGACATACCATTAGGTCCAATCCCGGAGACCTCTAGCTGAATTTGATGGAAAGGTCACACGAGATGAGATAGAAACCATAGAACTTTACTGCCATGTCGGTCTGAAATTATACTGAGATGGTTAGCCAACCATTCATGATTTGGCAGTTATCCTTTTAAAAGCTACAGGTCAGGAGCAGAGGGCCTCGGTGCAGATCAGAGACATGTAGGGAGGCGGGAAAGGGGTTTAACCCTTCCAACCTGCACGGTTTCACATAGCAAAACTGCCCCCCCTTCTCCTAATAGTTTTAGAAGGGGAGAGAAAAGATGTTTTCCCATCTTTTTGCCTGTCTTTCCCCCTAACAATAACAGGGCGCGGTTCCACACGGGAAGCGGAAACATAAACCCCCTCTTCCCGTTCAACCTTGTAGAAGGCTGTTATAGAAACTGAGCCCACATTTGGTGTCTATTAGTATATAGTACATGTTCGTGGATCTCCTAGAGCAGTGATTCTCAACCAGGGTTCTGTGGTACCCTGGGGTGCCATGAGCACGTCCCAGGGGTACCCTGACAATGCTACTGCCTGACCCCCCCCACCCACCGGAATCAAATGGATTTTGAAGGGCGGGGGGAGGAGGGTTTGGAAACCTCATGGGCTTCCTTTAAACAACATTTAAAACCACATTGTTTTATTTGCCTAAATGTGGTGTGGATTGGGGGGGGGGTAGATTTAAAGGGAGCTTTCCCTTTAAATCCCCCCAAATCCATGCCGAATTTAGGCAAACAAACAACGCGGCTGTCAATGCTGCTTTTCCTCCCCTCCCCTCCCCCTGCTTGCCCCTCCCACCTACAGGCCAAAAAAGAAAAAAACCCTAAAAAATGCAAAAAAAAAATTCAAATGAACCTCAAAGATACCCTGAGATATGAAGAGCGAGGTCAAGGGTACCGCGACGTCCAAAAGGTTGGGAAACACTGCCCTAGAGTATCTGCTTTTCACTCTCAGACAGCAAGAAAGCCAGGCTGTGCGTACTATGCGAGAGTCGACCGACACAGTACATAATGGCAGATCCTTTCAAGTTCCTTCAAATGCACCGCTAACTGCGTCATGACACAGAAAAGATCTTTGCAGCGGTTTCCAGAAAACCTTTGAGAGTTTACGGAAAAATCAATACCGCATCCATCGGGTAACTGATACAATGGAACAAAAACCCCAGAGGGGTGCATTGATAGCTGAGTAGACGGTATCCTGAAACAGTTTAGCAGACATAAACCATGAACGTTTCTTTATGGATGGAGCCCTGGAAGGGTCATAGGTGGGGCATCATTTCACCTGACTTTTTCCTGGGCTCAGGTATGAACCTGTTTACAGTGCCCTGGAGCAAATGAGGAGCTTGTAAAGATGATGAGTGCTTCATCGCTGGGGTGCTGTGTGGTTTCCGGGCTGTATGGCCTTGTTCTAGCAGCATTCTCTCCTGATGTTTTGCCTGCATCTGTGGCTGGCATCTTCAGAGGATCTTCTGAAGATGCCAGCCACAGATGCAGGTGAAATGTCAGGAGAGAATGCTGCTAGAACACGGCCATGCAGCCCGGAAACCACACAGCACCCCATATAAAGAATGCATCTTTCTCTCTGTGTGTGGTAGTTCACAACTACTTGTGTGTTTCTTTACCTTGCCTATCAGGGTCAGCCCAGGCTTTGGCACTTAAAGGAGTCCCTAGCACTTAAGCAATGTCCCATATGTTCCTTGAGAATTAAAACAGTCTTGAGAATGAGCCATTTAGGGAGGGATGGGGGAAGCCGCTATCTCCCCATCAAATTTCATAACTTTGCAAAGAACTTTGCTGTGCTTAGCTAGTTTACCTATCCTTATAAATAATGAAATAGTCCATGTGCTAGGAGTCCTTTTGCTATCAGACTTGTGGCAATATTGCCAAAGTTGATATGAAATCTATTGAAAAATAAAGGCTTTCATGGCTGGAATCACTGGGGTGTTGTGTGGTTTCTGGGTTGTATGGCTGTGTTCTAGTAGCATTTCCCCCTGTTGTTTCACCTGCACCTGTGGCTTCAAATCCTCTGAAGATGCCAGCCACAGATGCAGGCGAAACGTCAGGAGAAAATGCTACTAGAACACGGCCATACAGCCCGGAAAACACACAACACCCTGTGGTGTAATGGTTAAGAGGGGCTAACTCTAATCTGGAGAACTGGATTTGATTCCCCATTCCTCCACATGAGTGGCAGAGTCCAATCTGGTAAGCTGGGTTTGTTTCCCCACTCCTACACATGAAGCCTACCACACTCAGACATATTCAAGATGAAATTCCTTTTAAAAAAGAAATACACTGTGCCTTAAGAAAAAGGAGAGTTGGTTTTCAGACACCTCTATGTTCTATCAAAAGAAATCTCAAAGCAGTTTCCCTTCCCTTCCTCTTCCCACAACAGACAGCTTGTGAGGTAGGTGGGGCTGACAGGGTTCTGAAAGGACTGTGACTGGCCCAAGGTCAACCAGCAGGCTTCATGTGGAGGAGGGGGAAAACAGATCCAGTTTATCAGATAAGAGTTTGTCGTAGACGTGGAGGAGTGGGGAATTAACCCAGTTCTCCAGATTAGAGTCCACTATGCTCTTAATCACTACACTATGCTGGATCTCACAAGGCCCTTGTTATCTGCTCCAGACGCAAACAGGAAGTGTGGATTGGGAGAGGATTTGGTGTGCCTCTCCTTACCATTGTGGCAGAAATTACTGACCAGGACTCTAAGAAAATATGTGGCGTGCCACGCAAAGACTGCAAAGAGCTTCCATATACACCAGAAAAGCTTCACTTGCAGCCTGCACTGCACTCCTTATAATAAACAGAAATTGAGGCTAAAAGATGCTGGGAAATTCATGAATGGATCGCTAGAGTGATTTTGCTGAGAAGAAGAAGAAGAAGAAGAAGGAGGAGGAGGAGGAGGAGGAGGAGTTTGGATTTGTACCCCACCTTTCTCTCCTGTAAGAAGACTCAAGGTGGCTTACAAGCTCCTTTCCCTTCCTCTCCCCACAACAGACACCTTGTGAGGTAGGTGGGGCTGAGAGAGTTCCAAAGAACTGTGACTAGCCCAAGGTCACCCAGGAGGAATGTAGGAGTGCACAAACACATCTGGTTCACCAGATAAGCCTCTGCCACTCAGTTGGAGGAATGGGGAATCAAATCCGGTTCTCCAGATTAGAATCCACCTGCTCTTAACTACACCATGCATAAAATGCCATATAACAGAAATGGTGTAAAATCATGTTGAAACACCATAGAAAGTAAACAAATTGGAGTCGCTCCAAAAAAAAATAAGGAGACTCAAGGTGGCTTACAAACTCCTTTCCCTTCCTCTCCCCTCAACAGACACCTTGTGAGGCAGGTGGGGCTGAGATAGTCCAGAGAGAACTACGACAATCCCAAGGTTGCCCAGCAGGAATGGAGGAGTGCAGAAACACATCTGGTTCACCAAATAAGCCTGTGCCACTCAGGTGGTGGAGCGGAGAATCAAACACGGTTCTCCAGATTAGAATCCTTCTGCTCTTAATGCTGGCTCTCTACCCCCTGGTCCCCAACTAAACTGGGCAATGGACTGGGAAAGGAGAAGAGGACAGTCTTTCCCATCATTTTAACAATTACAAGGAGCTGTATTTGATCCAGAGGGGTGGAGATCTGGATTATCATATGGCAGTGATGGCGAACCTTTTCGAGACCGAGTGCCCAAATTGCAACTCAAAACCCACTTATTAACACAAAGTGCCAACATGGCAATTTAACCTGAATACTGAGGTTTTAGTTTAGAAAAAATGGTTGGCTCCGAGGCATGCGTTATTCGGGAGTAAGCTTGGTGGTAGTTGGTGGCTTTGCATTGAAGCAACCATGCAACTCTTCCAATGGGTGAATCATGACCCTAGGAGGGTTTACTCAGAAGCAAGTCCCATTGCTAGCAACTCAGCTTACTCCCAGGTAAAGGATCGTGCTGTAGTTCTTCGCATGTAAATCAGTGGGGTTTAACAGTGCTTAACAGGGTTACCTACACTGCTTTCCCAAAACTAGGTGTTAGGTTTAATGCTAATAATTGAGCCCAGCAGCCCAGGCCAGCCTAGATTTGGTGGGGGGGCATACTGTTTGCGCGTGCCCATAGAGAGGGCTCTGAGTGCCACCTCTGGCACCCGTGCCATAGGTTCGCCACCACTGTCATATGGTATTTTCATGTTCTTACCAGTGCATCAAAGAGGAGGGCTGATGGTGTGTGGTTGTGGGATTTGAGCTTTCGGAACAACTTTATTTTTTCAAAAAAGGTGCCGATAACTTCAAACCAAATAAAAATGAGAGATCTATTCATGAATTCCCCAGTGTTGGTGGGAGAAAAGGACGATAGACATTTCTATCCACTAACTGGTTTGGACCAACTGCTTCCTTGCTTTTAATGCAGAGATCTAATGCCTGACCCACATCCTGGTTTTCCAGTAAGCAGCACCCTACAGAATCAGACCATCTGCGTCAGGATCCTGCAAACAAAATTACCTGCAGGTGGCAAACAGCAGCCACCCTCTATAATGGTGTCGTGTAGAAATCCAACTGGCAGCCCCTGATGCTCTCACCTTCATATCTTGGGATCAACAAACGTATTTTGACCTTTTAAGCAGCTCACCTAATTAGTGACGGATGCCACTTCCTAATTGCTAGCCATGCGGGATCCTTAGTCTCATAAAAGCCACACAGAGAGACCCCCGAGCAAGGAGAAAGACAGCAAGCGGACCCAAAGAGATGTTCTGAAAGGTGGCAGGAGGAGCCCTGCGGTGGGTCACAAAACTGGTGCTTTTCATGTTAGTAGACTAAACTGGGGAGGGGCCATGGCTCAGTGGGTAGAGCAGCTCCTTAGCATGCAGAAGTCCCAGGTTCAATCCCTGGCACTTCCAGGATGAGGTACCTTAGCAGACCAGGTGCTCAGGAGCAGCAGCAGCAGCAGCAGCAGCAGCAGCAGGCCATCGCTTTCACATCCTGCACATGATATCCCAAAGGCACCTGGTGGGCCACTGCAAATAGCAGAGTGCTGGACTAGATGGACTCTGGTCTGATCCAGCAGGCTAGTTCTTATGTTCTTAGGTGGTAGGTAATGTAGAAGACCTCTGTCTGGAACCTTGGAGATCTACTGCCAGTCTGAGTAGACAATACTGACTTGGGTCGAATCCCCACTTGAAAATTGCACGCAGATCAAAACCTGTTCATTGTGAAACCGTGTCCTCTTCATTGGAGTTTCTCCCTCCCCACCGCAGTGAGCACACAGCAGACATACCCGGTTGCAGAACTCTTAGCAATCCCCACTACCAGGTGAGCTCGCTTCACCAGTCTTCCCTGATTGGCTGGCGTGCCTTGACAGGGCGGGACCTTTTCCCACTGCGGAAACGTATATTGTAGGGACATGATGAAAAAAACCAGTGTGTAAAAGTTTAACGTTTAACTGTTTAACTGTGCAAACAGTTAATCATTACCTGTGAAAACCGTTAACAATTCAACGTTACACGTTTGACTGCTTAACGTTTGCGTCCCCTTCTGCTGGCTGATCGCAAAAGCAGAAACGAAACCAAGGAAAGGCTGTGCGTGCATCACAATGCTGATTGGTTGCCCGAATTCCACGTTACACTCCAGGGTGGGAAACGAGTCAGGGTTTCAACCCTCATTCCTCCCCTTGGATCAGCTCTGAACCGTGTTAATGGGGTCTATGCCACTTGCAACCAGGTCCTGCTAAAACACGGATTAACGGGGAGAACAAGCACCAGAAACGGAATCTGCCACGCAAGCAATGGGGAGGTCGTCCCTCAAACCTGGTTAGTTTGTGGTCTGAACCCTGGCTAAGATGGTAGTGGGGATTCGACCTTGGTTGCACTCCAAACACCTTGCTCAGCAGAAGGCAGCTTCATCAGTGTGTAATGCAAAGGAATGAATCTTTTTGCCCTGCAGATTTGTGGAGTTAATTTTAATGGGAGAGGGAAACTCTTCCATGCATAGAGTACTGTAATGGGTTAATGCTGCAAGATGAGACTAATCAACTGATTTTGTCCGTTGAACAGAAGAAGTCAACTGGTTCTGGTGGGTTTTCCGGGCTGTGTGGCCGTGGTCTGGTGGATTTTCTTCCTAATGTTTCACCTGCATCTGTGGCTGGCACCTTCAGAGTTGTATCATGATGCCAGCCACAGATGCCAACCACAGATGCAGGCAAAACATTAGGAAGAAAATCCACCAGACCACAGCCACACAGCCCGGAAAAACCACCAGAACCAATTGAATCCGGCCGTGAAAGCCTTCGACAATACAGAATAAGTCAACTTACTGCCTAACCACAGAAATATGAAACAAGTGGACATCCAGTTGCATAGTGGGGAAAAGCCCACTCTTTCCTTCCACTGTTTTGGCCAGTGAAAGAAGTCATGGCCATGATAGACGTGGTTGCTTTATCTTGCCAGGATGTGGCTCCATGTGGCCTGTGAAGAAAGCAAGATCCAGTTTCTAGGGAAAACAGTCCAGACAGAAATCTATTCCTTTTGATTCTTCCCTTGTGCTTATGTAGTAGTTGTTAGGAACAGACAAATACAGATTGATAAAAAGGAAACAAATAAATTGTTGGAATATTCAGCCTTGTTGGCATGCAGTGGCAGCAGAAGCAGCAGGGAATTCTGGGAAGCTGCATGAACATTTTAAAGTGACAGTTAAAAACTGTTGGCAGTGTTCTGTTCCCTCACCTGTCTCACTGACTTGCTGACTGACTTACTGACTAGCTGAAAAGATGTTCTCTGTGCTCTGTAAACCAAATGCTACGTAAAAGTGCTCTGACAAAGATATTGTATCGCAACCAAACGGTAACAAACTATGAGTCATGCATGTAACTATATATATGTGATACTTTGTTAATGTGTATATAATGTATATGTTTTCTCTCGCCTTATGTTTATGAACTTCTGAGGTAAAAACGGCTGGTCTTTCGAGAGATAACTATTCTAATTTAACGTGCCACACAATCCACATTTCTGCTGTTACTCTGCTTGACAGGATTATATATTGTAAATATACCTGTTGCCCTTCACAAATGACTAAATTTGCATAATTAGCAAGTGATTTGCATACCACTTTCATATAATTTGCATGCCACTGCATATAATCTGCATACGGTTGCGTGCAATTAATATATAATTTGCATGCTATGCAAAGTGGGTTGCCAGGACTTGAAGGACGTGAATGTGGTATCTGCATTATAAAACCCTTCTCCCTGGCCACATCAGCCTTCAGGAGAACACAAAGGAGATCCAAACTCTGATCATTTCTAAAGCGGACTTCCTGTCCTCATCTTCATGCCATCATTGCTCTCCTGCCCAAGAGGGATGTATTACCATTACTGCAAAACACAATCCCAACTCCTTCTCCAGCACGAGCCACCTCTAGCCCCATTCCTTTCCAAAAATAAATCCTTTGTTACTATCGTACCTGTTTCTCCCCAGAGAGCTCTCAAGGGAAGGCAGATGCCATCTGAGCAAGCAAGTTATGAGCAGGCCCAATTATTGATCAAAAACATTCATAAACCTGCCTTTCCATCTGAGAATGGATTGCCAAGGTAGGCTACCATCGGTTAAGGCAATAGGTGGAAATAATATAGGCAGCACAAGTCATGGCAACTGAGCAACACAGACTCTAGTTAGAATAATAATCCAGCCCTCACTATCAAACAGTCTCAAGCAATCTCATAGCAGGGGCTTCAAACAGCAGTAATCAAATGGAAACCAGATTCATGAGCCCACCAAAGGCCTCCACTGATGACCCCTGGTATAGATAGTCTTCGGCTATTGCTTGCTGAGGGGCAGATAGATGTGCTTCTAAAACCCCATGTAGCCTGAGGGCCCCCTGTGAGTCCCTATGCCACTTTGCCTGACAGAGAAGAATAGCCTCATTTTCTTTTGTTATGCAAAAAGCTGCGTTCAAAATATATATTGATTAAACTGCATGAATGGATTGCTTTCATGGGGACTACTCGGATGTCCTGCCAAGTTGCTTTTGAAATATTCATAGTGAGATACACATTTCCCTACAGTCCAGAGACAGCATTTTTACAGAGAGGCCTGTCAATGGGTGTGCTAGTACTGAAAGGCAATATCTCACAATGTTTTAAAGGCATTTACTGAACAAGACAGGCTTCGGTGTTAGATATCAGTTGTAGAGAGACTAACATTGGTGTACATAAGCCAATATCTTACTGGCTTCCAATGCATGCCAGATGGTCTCGTAGCTGCCTCAACTGTATGCCTGGTGGAACAGGCCTATCTAATGGCACTTTTGCACATGCAGAATAATGCAATTTCAATCCACTCTCATAATTGTTTGCAAGTGGATTTTGCTATTTCACACAGGTCGAATCCCCACTTGAAAATTGCACGCAGATCAAAACCTGTTCATTGTGAAACCACTAGATTCTGCATAGAGATGGATTCTGCATAGAGAAAATGAAAATTGTGGGGGGGGGGGGTGAGGGGGAAGACTCACAGGTTTGATTAGCACAGACAAAAAGTGACATGGAAAAAAATCAAACCGAAGCTAGCAAGCCTGCAAAATTAAATGCATCTGTAAGTGGGACATAGCAGTTAAACTGAAACCCATTAAAGTCAATCAGTCAGCAGTTGAGGCAATGAAACTAGCCCAACTGTTTGGGGGCTGCCACTGGAATGCATAATTTTGCTAAAACAAGGAGAGAACGGCAAAGCAAGATGGAACCAATGCTCACCCACAGTCAGAAATTGTGGCTGGGAGAAGGTGTGTTATCCAGTGAGACTACACAGTTTCTTCTCTGGGATTAGCAAAAAATAATGCCCTATTTTTTGGGGGGGGGGGAGAGGGGAGGAGAATATTTTTATATACATATTTTACTTTTGTTTTTAAGCTGGTTTTATGATTGTTTTATAATGTTTGACTTTTAACTGTGAGTGGTCTTGGTGTTCCTGATCAGGCAGACAGGCCTAAGCAGTGGCGTAGCACCAAGGGGACAGGGGTGTGCGCGATGCACTGAGCGCACGCTGGTGCGGGGGCATAGAAGGCATTCTGAGGCATGGATGGGGTGCGGGGCACATGTGTACCCCAGGCGCTGTTCCCTCTCGCTCTGGCCCTGGGCCTAAGTGATAAGGATAATTATTGTAATAATAAAGGCCACTGTTCAGGCACAGCCAACTCATTGCATCCCAATGAAGTTCTCGCTCAAGGGCAATGGTTCCCAGCCTTTTCTATGCCCCACACCCCTAGGAAATGTTTGATTAATGTTCATACCACCTTCCAAAGTAATATCCCATTTGAAGATGAAGAAGTCTAATTTGTAATTTTGGAACGGCAAATGGAGCCACAAACAATACTGTGGGTAAACTGAACTTCAAAAATAAGCTTTTAACTCAGTGCATAAAATGCACATGTAAAGTGTGCCATTAGATTTCTAATTTATTCAGAAAAATGGTAAAAGGTAAAATCAATCCCAATTGTGAACATAAAATTCAATTACTCCTTTGCTCCTATTTCTTGTTCATGATTTTGTCAAAACGTGGAGCTTTCTTGCTCACTGCATTCCGCAGGTCTGTCTGTGGATTCAGGAGATTCCTAGATTTTGTCTTGACTGACAAAACAGAACTGAATCCAGAGTCACACAAGTGTGTTATTGCAGTGGAATGAGAACATGGAGTGCTTCCCACCAAGTCTTAGGAGGATATCCAGTGCTCCACATAAAACTCCCTCCAAACTCTTGCTTTCACATTGCATTTCAAGAGCTTTATATGTCCACAAACCAATAAGATCCTCAGCTCTTCATCATCTGACATTTTCTCCAAATCGTAGGAATACAGACTCATGATCCATTCTTCTGAAATCTTCAGGTCTCCAGCAGCAAAATATCCACCAGATGATTCGGACAGCATTTCCAAATGGGCCACAGTTTCTTCACACACAGTAGGAGTTATGGATCCACCACCATCAACCATCTCTTCTAGTGAAGGAAAATATGACAGGTTGCCTCTTTCCATCCTTTGACGTCAAGGATGTAACTTTTCTTTGAAGTCATTCAACTTTTTACAAGCCGTCAATATGTCCATCCCTTTTTCTTTTTTTTGAAAGTTTTTATTGATTTTCAAAATTAAAATACGGAAGAGTTAAGTAAAAACAAAGCAAAACAGAACATAATAATATAGGGTAATTAGAAGCTAAACATAAGTTCTTCTCTACACCATTAAGGGAGATGTACAATACAAAAACCACACTTCAATCATTCTATTATTTCAAATTACTATCAGCTGTTATGACTAGTTCCCATCCCTTTTTCTTGAAGAGAAATACTCTAGTCATTCATACAAGTGACAATGTCAGCTAATTAAGCCAACGTTGGGATGAAGTGGGGTCAAGCTTGTCCTGATGACAACCAATGGACTTCTGTGTGGAAAAGTAAAATGGATGCTAGCTTCCCAGATCCTCACAAAATGATCTGAAGATGCAATGATTCAAAGCATTTCCCCTGATGCAGTTGATGATCTTCACACCAGCATCAAGGACGTTCTTTAAATTTGGAGGGAATGTTTTTGATGGCAAAGCATGCCAATGGAGAAACAATGGCTCTTTCCGCACCGCAACGGTGCGGGGGTGCGTCGGCGTAAAAGACGGTCCCGGGTGCATGGACGGTCCCGGGAGGGTGGCAGGCGGCGGTGCAGTCTTCGCACAGGCTGCGCCATCCCTGAAAGCTTACCTCATCTCCTGGCCTCTGGCTCGTCGCAGAGGCCAGGGGACATGCCCCCACAGGCTGGAGCGATGGCTCTAGAGTCGCAGGCCAGGGGGGCGTGTCCCCTGGCCGCTGCGATGAGCCGGAAGCCAGGAGATGAGGTTTCAGGGATGGTGCGGGGGACATGACGTCTTCCAGCTGCTGCCGTTCGCACAGCAGCAGTTTGAAGCCGCTGTTTCCCAACCTCGCTCCCTGAGCGAGGTTTTCCTCGCGCCGCTGGGGGGGGGAGCGAGGGGGGAGCGAGGGCGGAGCTGCTGCGATGCAGCAGTGCCCCCCATGTGAACAGCTCCCTAGGTACGGCGTTTTTGCCTAGGGCGCTGTTTTTGGCCCGTGCGGAAAGGGCCAATGGATAACTTGCAAGTCTGGAATCTCCTTTTTCATCAACGCAGAAAAACCATGTTTATTTCCAAGCATTGCAGGTGCCCCATCAGTGCACACAAAACCAATGACTTTGATATCTAGATCTTGTTTGGCAAAGAAAGTCTTTCCCCAGCGGCATCACATCCTTTGCTGTTGTGCTTGTTTTCAGATCTTTGCAAAACAGGAAATCTTCCTTCCCAGCAGCATTATTGACATACCTCACTAATGTTGTGAGTTGACTACATCTGGAGACATCACTTGACTCACCCAACTGAATGGGGATTTTGAGAGGACTAGCTCTGACCTCTGAGATGACTTGGCCCAAAATATCTCCACTCATGTCACTGATTTGGTTACGAACGACATTATTTGATAGCGCACCTGTTCAATTCCATTCTTGCTTCTTTGTCCAGGATAATTGATGCCATTTCTAGTGCATATGGCTTGATAGAGCTCTTTTGCAATTGTATGAAGTTTCTTAGATTTGGCCACTTTCATATATATATGAAGCAAGAAGTAGTGGTTTTTCAACAGAAACCTAATTTTGTAAGAGTTCCTTGTGAATCAAAACAAGCTCTTGATTTTCAATGACCCAGCATCATGTCCTTCAACATCAGCTCCACCACGCTTGTTCTTGAAGTGCTCTTGAAGGTTGGATGCTTTCAGATTTGAGTTGGAAAATACAATGGTACAAATAACGCACTGGGGTTTTTTTTGCAAGCCATTGTTTCCTCTTGCGCAAGTGAAACCGAAGCACACATAGCCATCATTCCATTGCTTTCTTTTTGATACGGCGAAAGGGTCAGTCAGAGGTGCCGAGGGGTGAAATACTTGACGAACTCTCACGATCATGAATTTATGCGTGAGACAGTATAGAATCAAATGTCGTGTTATAACGATCTTTAAAGCGGTACTCTGACAGTTGCTTGCTTTGTTTATACGTTAATTCTGTTATCCTCTCCTTTTGATTAAATAACTGATACTGCTATCTAAGCCAGGGGTAGGGAACCTGCAGCTCTCCAGATGTTCAGGAACTACAATTCCCATCAGCCCCTACCAGCATGGCCAATTGGCCATGCTGACAGAGGCTGATGGGAATTGTAGTTCCTGAACATCTGGAGAGCCGCAGGTTCCCTACCCCTGATCTAAGCAATACAACCTGCTGCCGCAGCTCAAGGAACGCTGGCAGCTAGCTGAGCGACAACTCATGATTCACCACAAAGGGACACAAGCAACTCATTGTTGCACCCTTTGAGATTCCATCTCATACCACCCTGGGAGGGTGGGCTCAAGGTTGGGAACCCCTGCTCAGTTATCCGAGCAAGAAATGGGCAGAGATGGCTTGCCATTGCCTTCCTCTGCAGAACAGTCCCAGTCTTCCTTAAAGCATGAGCATTTATTGTCATTGTGCATGCACAATGAAATTTACAGCAGCATTCCTCGATGCACACCATTCCAGACTCATACCCCATCCTCACTTTCCCCTTCCTCCACCCATCCCTACACAGCCCCAAACACATCAACCACTTGAAGTCAGCGCGGAGTTCAGCATAGCCACAGCTCTAGAGTAGAAGCTGTCTCTAAGCCTCTTTGTCCTAGTTTTGATAGACCTGTAATCGTCTGCCGGATGGCAACAGTTCAAAAAGAGAGAGTGCTGGATGAGACGGGTCTCTCAGAATATTTTGGGCTTTCTTTAGGCTTGGAATTATAGAGTTCTTCCAAGGAGGGAGAGGGCACGATAATCCTCTGTGCAGTAGTGATCACTCTTTGGTAGTCCCCATCCAAGAATTAACTACAGCAGTCCTGTCTCTTTCTTGGTGGTCTCCTATTCAAATATTGACCATAGTTACCTGTGCTTCACTTGCAACCTAATATGTGACTTGACAAGTCTGGGCTGTTATAGATAAGAGTACTACTATTATTAATAGTAGGAGCAGCAGTGGCGTAGGGAGGTTAAGAGCTCGTGTATCTAATCTGGAGGAACTGGTTTGATTCCCAGCTCTGTCAGCCTCTGAGCTGTGGAGGCTTCTCTGGGGAATTCAGATTAGCCTGTACACTCCCACACATGCCAGCTGGGTGACCTTTGGGCTAGTCACAGCTTCTTGGAGCTCTCTCAGCCCCACCTACCTCACAGGGTGTTTGTTGTGAGGGGAAGGGCAAGGAGATTGTAAGCCCTTTGAGTCTCTTACAGGAGAGAAAGGGGGGATATAAATCCAAACTCTTCTTCTCTCCTCTTCTACTACTACTGGAGCAGGTGGTTAGTAGGTGGTAGTGATTATGAGTAGGTGGGACTCTAATCTGGAGAACCCAGTTTGATTCCCCACTCCTCCACACGAGCGGCATACTCTTATCCAGTGAACGGCATTTGTTTCCCCGCCTCCTCCCACATGTAGACTGCTAGGTGAGCTTGGGCTAGTCGCAGTTCTCAAGAGGACTCTCTCAGCCTCACTTACCTCACAAGGTGTCTGTTGTGGGGAGGGAAGGGAAGGTAGTTGCAAGCTGCTTAAAGGTTGAGAAAAGCGTGTTTGGAGGACCACCCCGTGATCTGCCCAGTGCAATATTTGATGGGGCTTTTCAATAGCTGCATTTCAGGAGCTTCAGATTTTAGCAAGGGGAGGAAGTTTGTTTCCCATTGTCTACCTCCCGCTAGCATTTTAAAAGAACTGTTTCTTGCAGCCAACTGCATGGCAGGCAATTTTCGCTTTTCCCACTTCTATTTCCTGCCTTCCTGTAATGTTAACAACTCACTCAGCGACACTCTTTCTAGTCCTTTTACTGGGAATGCAACTGGGAGACGATGGAGCAATTTCTTCATTAAGTGCACTATCAGGTAAAGTGGTGGAGCACCTTTCTCTTCTCCCCGGCTCTGGTGCAGAAACTTCAGGGATCTCACTCCCTCAACGCAAACTTATGTGGAAACGCATCGGCAATGCCTCCTCTCAAGGATTAATTCCACAAACCTTAAATTGCAGCTTTAATTTGAAAAACTAATTCAGGCCCATAATTGGCTTTCTGTTCAAATCACTGAGGCTAAAAGATTTAAATTCTTAATATCCAGATGACTTTCAAGTATCACCCCATCTGTGCATTAGCCCAGAATTTTAATCTCTCAAGGGATCTCGACTGGCAGAGGAATAAAATAAATAAATAAACAAACAACGGGAGAGCTAATGGAATTATCTGACCCCCCTTTTTAGAAAATCCTTGGCATTCTGGAGAATATTTATTTTATAAGGATTTCTCCAATTTAATTTCTTGAGGGTAGATCTCACTCCCAGCTATTTAATTTTTTAAAAGGGACATCAATAACGTGGAACAGCACTATTGAAGAGAAGAGCTAATGCAGCTGTACAAAAGCAGAGAAGGGCGAGGGATTTTAATTACAACATCCTTCACTTAAGCAATAATAGTGGTGATGCTGCTCTCCTTTGTAGTATTTAGAAGATTTTTTCAGGGTGTCCTGTTTTGAAAAAAGGAAGCAGGAACCCACTTTGCTCATCCAGTTGGTGCTGTAAGCAAGGAAAGCCCTATTCCCTGATTTGCAACTAATTTTTTAAATAGGGTTGCCAGTCAATGGCTGGCACCTGGCAAGAGATGGGGTGGTTGGTGGTTGGGAAGGGCACCATGGTTAGATGAGATATGATGTCACCTCCAGGGAAACCAGAAGTACCACCATGCCATTCTAGGTCTTGCTGGAAACTCAGTGGTAAACCACAGAGTTTCCAGCTATTCATAGAGCAATGTGACGTCATTTCTAGGTTTTTTTTCAGAAGAGACATCATGTTGCATGCTTCAGGTGGGGATTGAAAACTCCCCACCAGAGGGGAGCAGTGATGGGAAACTCCATAGTGGGATGATCTGGCAGTGCTCCAATGGGAGACATGGCAACCCTCCCATTAAATGAAGCTGTGGTTTTCAACTGAGAAGTGCAGTAGCACCAGTAATGATGGTTCACTGGAGAGATCTTACTCCTACACAAGCTGAGGTACAACACACTTTTCCTCTAAGTAGAAAAGGTTGTACAGTCATACTGGTCCAAGCAAAATCCAAAACCTGAAAAGTCCATTCATGCATTACTTTTATTTGGACCAACCAATCCCACACAAACATTGTGCAAGTTTTGCTCACCAGATCTCTTCAGTAGGTTAGATGTTACAAAAAAATATGAAAAGCAGATGCTTCCAGTGGATGGCATATATGTCTCCGAGAATTTTGGGGCATTTTGGTCTGTAATTGAAGAATTGAGGGGGGAAAGTCAGGGTCCGTGGTTGGAATTCCTTCTCTGCCCTCCAGGGATCCAACCTGTTGTCTAGCAAAAGATCATATATAAAGGTACAAGCTACTGGTTTTTTAAATCTAAGTTTGATGGGACAAATATATGGTGGAATAATACCAAAGCACATGCAAAGACTGAATTTTGGTCACAGGATAAACCAGAGGTGGGATCCAGCAGGTTCTCAAGCAGGTTCCCTAGAGTAGGTTACTAATTATTTGTGTGTGCTGAGAGGGGGTTACTAATTGGTGCATTTTGCCACGTGATTTTTGCCTCCTTGAAGCCACGCTTCCTCCTCTCAGCAGTAGCTGCAGAACTTGAAGCAGTCTAGCAGGAGGTGCACTGGTGTCGCGTGGCAGCCTGCACTATGCGTACATTCATTTCCTCTCTCACTTCAAGGACTTCATGCTGACTTTCGCTTGCCAAGGCCCTTGCCAGCCCCCCCCCAGGAATGTCCCACTCCCTGGAATGCCCAGCCAGCCACGCCTGGGTCGCAGTCTCCTCAGCCTTAGCCCCATTGGCACCACACCACAGTTTGAATCCCACCACCATGGGAACCTGTTACTAAAATTGTTGGATCCCACCACTGGTATAAACAGTATCTAGACACATTTATATGCTTGGTTTTAATTATTGAACATGGCATTAGAAACCAGTCACCAATGCTTAATAGTCATTGTACCCCTAGATTCGACATAGCAATAAAACAGTTCTCTCTCTCTCTCTCTCTCTCTCTCTCTCTCTGTGTGTGTGTGTGTGTGTGTGTGTGTTGTATGGTGGGGTAGAGGTGACTAGAAAGCTTCCTTTCTACTGATCTTTGTAACTTGGAAAAGCAATTTCCTCCAGGAACATATATATTTTTTGAAACTGCAGGCAAGCCTGATGAAAGTCAGTTCAGACCCATAATTCCAGCTTCCGTGACAATACAGAAAATTCTCCCCATAGTTGGCTATCCACTTATTATAGACAGAACTCCTGAAATAGGAACAGTCCATAAAAAATTATGAACAGGTGGTGACTCTTAGCAGATGAGGCAGGGGAAAAAGAAAACGATTCTGTGTCTCAAGCCCTGAAGAAATGCACAGCCTCTTGATTCTGCCACAGCCCAGTACAGCTTTACTTGGACAAGTTCAAAAGGAGACCATTCTCCAGGAACAGGGAACATCTCTGCAACATCTACTCCACCGGGGAGGAGGCAGTGGAATGCAAAGACCTTTATCCACCCTCGAAAGGAAACTTCTGCAACTCGGAGAGAACTTCGCTGATTAGGGACTGCCGGAGGGACCAGGGAATTTTAAGGCGGCTTTGCAGCAGCATTTTTTGAAACTTAGCTGTGTTCTTCATAGAGAGGCAGAGTTCAAAAGACGCCGAACATGATTGAGGCAGCTAAAACATGGCCTCTTTTAAGATCCACTTTCAATCAGAAGCAAGGCGGTAAATCAAAACACAGCTTCCAGGGAGGGGAGCTGATACGGGGTCTGCTTTTTTTTTTAAAAAATGTTCATTATCTTGGCGTGGTCTCTGCACTAATTGCTGAAGCTCAGCAAACCCCCCTGCGTTTAACTAAAAGGAAGCTAAAGGCTACATCTGCATACCCTCCACCCTCAATTACATGAGAAGTAGTTAAGGAGAATTTATTTTCAGCATTCTGAAAGGAGAGGAAAGGGAGTTTTCTTTTAATGTGAGTCTAGGGGCAATATAAACTCAGCTGGATATGTCATTGCCCTTACATGGACTGGTGATTTTATTCCAGGAGGGTTTTCATGTTCAGCGATATAATGAATGGCCCCTTCTGCACAGGCAACACAAACAGGTTAAGTGAGTCCATATTGGCTGCTTCGGCATGTGCACGGCAGGGGCCGGACCATCCGGGATTACTGGGGCCCAACCACAGGATCGGGATGTTTCGCGACGGGAAAAGCTTTTGCTTAAAGAGAGTCCAAGGTGGCTAATTGCTTTTGGGCTTCTTTAAACTTTAGAGATCCCTGGCCTGAACAAATTCAATAAACAATAAATAAGCATAAGCTCATTTGGGCTCACCACTGACTTTGGGCCACTCAACCTGATCTACTACATAGGGCTGTTGTGAGGGTAAAGTGAAGGAGGAAAGAATGATGTAAGTTGCCTGGATGGGATAAAATTAATTAAAATCCCTATATTAGGGAATTGTTTGGCAAGAGTTATGTGGAGCCTAAAACAGAGATATGAAACACCTGCATGCTTGCAACTGTGTGGTCCCTTCCCACCAGCCTCTAGTCCAAATTTGGGCTCTGTAATTTGCATGCAGTTTCCTTGTGTCTTTCTTTCTTTCTTTCTTTCTTTTCTTCCTTCATTTTCTTTCTTTCTTTCTTTCTTCCTTTTCTTCCTTTTCTTTCTTTCTTTCTTTCTTCCTTCCTTCCTTCCTTTTTCTTTCTTTCTTTCTTTCTTTCTTCCTTCCCTCCTTCCTTCCTTCCTTTTTCTTTCTTTCTTTCTTCCTTCCTTCCCTCATTCCTTCCTTCCTTCCTTCCTTCCTTCCTTCCTTCCTTCCTTCCTTCCTTCCTCTTCTTCCTTCCTTCCTCCCTCCCTTCCTTCCTTCCTTCCTTCCTTCCTTCCTTCCTTCCTTCCTCCCTTCCTTCCTTCCCTTCCTTCCTTCCTTCCTTCCCTTCCTCCCTCCCTCCCTTTCCTTCCTTCCTTCCCTTCCTTCCTTCCCTTCCTTCCTTCCTTCCTTCCCTCCTGAAGGACCTAGTCTATCCCTCCCAACGGTCTTTCACAAGACAGGGGTGAGCATATGCATCTTTGTGTAAGTGCCTGTCCTGCCTCTTGGGCAAAACAGAATGCAAGTGCTTTGAATAAACAAGGACAAAGATGTATGAAGGCTGAGTTTAGAGGGAGAAAAGTCTGAGCCAATTGGCACCCACATTTGCAGACATCAGGACACAAGAGCCTAGCCAACAGCTTGATCTTGTTTGTTTTTCAACATCACATCAGAATTACTGCAGCATGCGAGAATTAGAGCTTTCCATAGCTCCATCAGCCATGATATTCAGCAAAGGTCTTCGAAAAGAAACCCAACACCAACAGAAACCTTTTAAAGAGAGTAATAGATTGAGTCAAGGGAAAATACATCAAAGGCCAGTGTAATTGCTTCTAAACAGGAGAGAGAGAGAGAGCTTTGTACCCATATTGTGGTTTGGGATGCACAGTACCTCCTCCCAGTCAGACCATCACTGTAACCAGAGAAACAAGTATTTTGTAGCCAAAGGAATCCCATTCTGATTTAATAGCTTAAAGGCTTATCTGGATTTGAAACAAGAAGAGGCTGCAATTTACCTCTATCTTATCATCCTAATGAGCAGGGCTTGGGTTTAACATTTGGTAACTCTTTTCTGTATCGATCGGGGTTAGAATAAGATGTGGGAAGTTTGATTTGCTATGGAAGTGTCAAGAGGATCATGGCTCATTTCAAATTACACGAGAGCCCCTGATAGCTTGCCTGATGAATCCCTGATGGAACCGGGAGAAGAGGGTAAAGCGAATCCTTTCTCGCACAAAGAGTTCTTAGAATGCGGAAACGTTCTAATTCATACCCAGGCTTCCTAATGATTTTATCCCGGAATGCAGAGTGGAGGAGGAGATTCGCCCGATCATATCAAGCTGTCCTCCTAGACACAATCCAGTGATAACAACAGAGGTTATGCAGAGTCACTCTTTATGGGCTGGATCCCTGAATAATAGCATTTCAGTGGGTGTAAGCGACTTCCACCCATCAACATGATTTTTTCCATCTTCTACTTTCTGCAGGAACCTAAAACTCCCCTTCAAAATCTTGTTCTTGGTAGACCCCTGTGGCACCAGCAGAATTATTGGGGTGGGGACATTTGGGGCTCCTCCAGGAGGTGGGAAAAATCACACTTTGTGTGCAAAAAATCCTTGTATCTGAAGAAATGCCAGTCAAGATCCAAGCCTACCAGTATTATTCCATGTCCATAGTTGACCCGCATCTGGAAGAACTGAAACCTGGTCAAGAAAAAATTAGGACTCATGTTTGAAGAGTGGCCTGAACCGAAAGCATCAAAGCCAGTTCACATTGGCACAGTAAAGTAAGGGTGACTTTAGTACAGGACACTGAGTTAGCAAACAGAGGCTGTTTTCGTGATGGGCGGACATAGGTGTCCCAGGAACGCTTAAAAAACAGCTGCCCTGGGAAGCTCAGACGGCCGCTGCTGCTGCATCACAACAGTGGCGTGCCTTGCAACCCCGGAATAGGCGAAGTTGCTGTTTCCCGAACCTTGCTCCCTGAGCTGCAGGTTTTTTCAGAAACAGCTGCTTCCAACTGCTGCCGTGCAAATGGCAGCGGCTGGAAGGCACCATCCCCCTTTCTCGAATCGCCTAACCGTCCCTCTGACCTTCTGGCATGTCGCCCAGGCCAGGGACACGCCCCGCCCCAGGACTCCAGAGCTGTCACGCAGGGCAGGGGCGGTCCCCTGGCTTGGCGACGCGTCGGAAGGTCTGAGGGATGGTAAGGTGTTTGGGCTAATGGAAACGCCAGAGTTTAGACTGCTGAAATTGGTGGAAAATGTTCTCCAGCTTTCTGGCTTAAAACAAAAAGGTATGGGACACAGGATAAAATAACTATATCCCACCTTTCATTCTGGTTCAAATTTGAAGCCTTCTTCCAATCTAAGGAGGTTTAAGTTGGAGTCTCATTAGGCTGGAAGGAAGCTACTTGGAGTAGAGCTTAATCCATCCTTTTTTCCACAACCACTTTTTTCTCTGAACCCCATCACAGCCAATGCATCTAACTCACCCAACATCAAAGGCGAAGTCATGCTTTGCAGAGCTGGTGCTTCATGAAGTTGCCAACTGGGAGAGGTCAGTTTGGGGCTGGCTGTTGATGTGTTCTCTTGACCTCCATGTTCAGATCGACGGCAGCAGCAATACATAATTTCTCCTCAGTAATGCCATCACCCAGTCAAATCTGGTTGGTTATTCACTATCGTGGTATCACCATCACCCCAAATGGGATGGGATCGCACAGTGAGGGAAACTCTTTTAAGTAGAAAAAACTGATAACGAAGCAGCTGTGAAACAAGGAAATAATGGCTATGAGAAAGCTTAAGAAATGTTCAAGAGTCGGCTGTTGGAAAGCTTTCTATTATGTGGGCCATGACGGCAGTTTTGGCACCTGCACCTGCACCTGTGATGAGGCTGAAACGTTTGCAGCAAAACCTACCAGATCATGGCCACATAGCCCATAACAGCCAGTTGATTCCAGTTGTGAAAGACTCTGACAATACTTTCAGAAGAGTGCTTAAAACTACACGCCCGGCCACACACACAACACAGGAAGGTAGCACGCTTTGGAGAGCATGGAAGACTAGAACAACTTCTTGATACTTAGTTTTCTAGTGAGAAGCATCAAAATAAGCTCAAGAGAAAAGAGGTTTATTATTGTTTCCCTAAGACATAACACAAAATACTTTTATCTCTGCTATAATCGGCCGCAGCTTAGCCCGACTCGCGAGGCAGAAAGGCAATTCATCCCAATTGCCAGTCCCCTTGTTAAAATAGTGTCCCTCTGAGGTTTTTCTCGATGACAACTAATTCAGGCAGCAAAGATGTTATGATAAATGTTTCCCTGACACAATCCGGGAGTCATGTGATATTTAACCCTCCCACCAGGTAAACAACAATGGGGAACAAATTTATCCAGGGAAAACAACCTCATTAAGGTTACCTTGAGGCCTGGCTTTTCACGGTCGCTTTCATAGAAATAACCTCCATTTCTCTCTCTTTTTTTTTTTGAAAAATCCACATCAGTTATAAAATCTGTTGACAGATAAAAGTTTGCAGACAACTGACTTATCAGACAAATTGGTTTAATGGACTAATTAGTGCAAAAAATATTGGATCTCTCTCAATGCAGGTGGTCACATTTGAACATAATGGAGGGTAGCTGTTCTTCCTGACTAAGGAACAAAGACCCTTTTTTTTATGTTTTGCAGAAAGTAGCTAACCTGAGTGGAGAGATGAATATAGGGTGCTGGAACCTTTTCAGCGGAAAGAGCTTTAATGAAAAACCAAACAAAATTCACATTTGAATAAACACGCCGGGTTGTAAACAGAGACTTTTCCTAATATGTAATTCAATCTCCAGAAGGCTTTTGATCCCATATCCACGTGGAGGCTGTTGACTAGGTTTTCAGAACTGGAGATCAAATTCTAAGGTACGCTTTGAGTCATTTTTTTTTCTTAGTCTGCAAATGGCTGACTTGCTTTTGCCAGGCTCCAGAGCCAAGATCCTGCATAACTATTTTTCCATGGTGGAACACCATCGGAACTAATCCATGCCAGATCTAAGGTTGGTCCCATAGGTTCTTCAGTTAGTATAACCTTGAGTTGTAAGTTCATCAATTCTGCCTAAAACATAATCAAGAACTGGACTATCCCCGGCTCTGACTCATTTCAGCCACTTCCCACTGTATTGTTCTTTTCCTGACAATGGAACCTTGCTTTGTCAGGAAGACTGCCTCTTCTTAGCACTCCCCAGAGGGTCACATTTTCCAATATCTAGTCCTCCTCCCAAACAAGGTCCCCTTGACCTTTTGGACCCTGAGCTGCCTTTGGTTCAGTTCCACTGTGCTCGATGTAAGCCCTTTCTCTGCAACAGGTACTGAACTCTGCTTCCCCGTTGGACCTTTCTTCTCTAGAACTGGTAAAATATAGTGCTCCCTGCAACAACCTGTACCGTTTCAAACCTATTTTTTCACCTCTGTTTAAATGCTATGCTCCCTTTGCAACTCTGGTGGTGTTTTGCCAAACTGCATGTGTACCTTTTGTTATTTTTGCTCTTTAATAAAATGTAACATCTGACTTCAATTCTGGTTTCCTGCAGATTCTAAAGGGAAAACCCCTTGTAAAAACAGGTGGAGATCTCAAAGCCCCTCCCCTGTATTGCTAGGTCTGTTCCTGCTAATTCCCATACCAACAGGGAACAGACCCCACTAATTTGGGAAACAACAGAACCAAAGTGGTCCCTATGATGTAAACTGCCCGGACCTGGATGGCCCAGGCTACTCCAATCATCAGATTTCGAAGCTAAGCAGGATTGGTACTGCTAATTACTTTCATGGTATAATCACTTCCAGTGGTGGGATCCAAAAATTTAGTAACAGGTTCCCATGGTGGTGGGATTCATACAGTGAAGGCCAATGGGCTGGGCTGGAGCACGACGTGGGGCGTAATGGGCATTGGGGGGGGCATTAATAATTTCTCTGTTACTGTAAAACTCTTTACCAAAAAAAAAAAGTTCCTAATTTCCAGCTGGTATCTTTCTGTCCATAATTTGAACTCGTTATAGCAAGTCCTATCGTTTACTGCCAACAGAAACAACTACTTCTCCTCTCATTGACTGCCTGTCAAATACTTAATACTTTCAAATACTTAATTTTGTTTCTAGAAATCCAAAGAAGGATACTTTCCTTAAACAAGGAACTTTACCATATATTTTAAAATATGTTTTGAAAACAGCCCAACAAGGAGAATTATCCCGTTTTCTACCTTCACTAACCAGCCACATAGGAAACAACAGGACTTTATGATTTTTGGACCTAATGGAATTTCTAACGGAAAAGCAGACCCAATTAGTAACCCCCTCTCGGCACACACAAATAACTTAGTAACCTACTCTCTCGAACTGGTGAGAACCTCGTGGATCCCACCTCCTGAGACCCCTAAGAAAGTCCAGGGTGTATTGTCAAGGCTTTCAATGTTGAAGAAAGCTGTATTGAAGAAGGAGTTATAGTTTAGTAGCATTCTTCTTCTCTCGATTTGCCAGATCTGTGGCTGGCATCTTCAGAGGATCCTCTGAAGATGCCAGCCACAGATGCAGGCGAAACTTCAGGAGAGAATGCTGCTAGAACACGGCCATACAGCCCGGAAACCACACAGCACCCAAGTCCAGGGTGGCTACACAATGGAAGGCAATGGCAAGCCACCTCTGTCATCTCTTGCCTTGTAAATCGTGTGGAGGTTGCCATAGGTTGGGTATGCCTTGATGACACTTTCCACCACTAGAACTTTTTGACACCCGGGGCAATAATTTCATTAACCATGCTGGGCACCATTAACATATTCAGTGGCAACACACTCAGTGCTAAAGTAGTCACCCCAGTGCTTTCACTAATCTCTGTTCCCATTCTCCATTCAGTGATAGGAGCCAGTAACCTACTAGCAAACTGCCTCTTGAGTCTCATCAACACAGGTAATGATGGCAATGTGGATTCCCTTTTGTTTAGCCCAAGCATCTTCTGGTTAGAGGCGACGTACTTCTGCACTCACAAATTCAATTTACCAACCATAGTTAATAGCCCTTGAGAATCTGTCTTCCATGGGTCTACCTACATCAGGGGCCTCTCCCCACTTACGGTTTGTGGCGTGCTACTCTCAGCGTGAGGGATTTCTGCCTCAGGGTTGTGTTCCCCACTGCCCCGCACAGAAGGTGCCGTTTCTTCAGCATCAGAAATGATGCGCGCTGAGGGGATGTGAGAGCGCAGAGTCGGGGTGGCTGCGTTGTCACCGCCTGGACTCGTGGGCAGCACCGCTGGACCACGCGCTATTTGGGGAGAGTAGCACGCAGCAAACAGTAAGTGGGGGAAAGGGCCCAGGTCTGCTAATCACCGATGATGTACTTCAGAGCTAAAACTGTACTGGTTCTCTGGAATGCCTCCATCCTTCCCCGTTAATGGACTAAGAAGAAATAAGCCATAGTTCCCCATAATTCAAAAATGTGCAAGAAACAACAACACCTAACAGCACTTTGCTGTTTGAAGACCCGTGGGACAATTTTATGAGCTCTTCCTATTGTACCTGGTTTAGATCCTTCATCCACAGATCCGTTGTAGACTTGGTTGAGGAACTCAGGCCTGTTGTCATTCATGTCAATCACATAAATGTAGAGGTCGATCGGATTCTCCACTTTGTTTCCATTCATATCCACTGCATGGGCTTTAAGCTGTTTTTTGGAAAAAAGGAACACCATGTCAATAATGACAGTTTGCATCTTCATCCCTTTGAAATCATTGCCCGTGTTATGATTTGAGGACCAGTATTATGGAAGAAGAAGAAGAAGAAGAAGAAGAAGAAGAAGAAGAAGAAGAAGAAGAAGAAGAAGAAGAAGAAGAGGAGGAGGAGGAGGAGGAGGAGGAGGAGGAGGAGAAGGAGAAGGAGAAGGAGAAGGAGGAGTTTGGATTTATATCCCCCCTTTCTCTCCTGTAGGAGACTCAAAGGGGCTTACAATCTCCTTGCCCTTCCCCCTCACAACAAACACCCTGTGAGGTGGGTGGGACTGAGAGAGCTCAGAAGAACTGTAACTAGCCCAAGGTCACCCAGCTGGTGTGTGTGGGAGTGTACAGGCTAATCTGAATTCCTCAGATAAGCCTCCACAACTCAAGTGGCAGAGCTGGGAATCAAACCCGGTTCCTCCAGATCAGAGTGCACCTGCTCTTAGCCACTGCTCTTAGCCACTACGCCACTGCTGAATATAGCAATATTTATTCAACGCCTCAGAAACGGGCCTTCACATATGTCACAATATCAGTTTACTTTTTAAAATGTAACCTTCAATAATTAAGATTTATTCATTTATGTGTACAGAGGCCAGAGCTTGGTCTACCATACTGTCTACCATACTGTGGTCTACCATACCGTGCATAAAGAAGATCCCAGGTTCTCTGACATGTCCAGCTAATGGAACAGGTATACCCCTTTCCACCCAAAGATCTAAGGCTCCTCTGCACATGCAGAATAATGCACTTTCAAACTGCTTTCAGTGCTCTTTAAAGCTGTGTGGAATAGCAAAATCCACTTGCAAACAGTTGTGAAAGTGGTTTGAAAACGCATTATTTTGCGTGTGCGGAAGGGGCCTAAGTGTGGTTAGTTGTGGTGTGGCAAAAGGAAAAGTAGTGTGTTTCTGCAGGTGAAAATAGTCCTGAACGTTGTTTCCAGAAAAGCAGTGTTTTAGTTTAAATAAGTTAATCCTTCCCCTCCCCCAGGGTGCACCTCAAGCACAAGGATCACCAACTAATCCTACATCTCAGTGTCTTCCTTTTGCAGGAATGAGGAGGTCACTGATCAGAAGGAACGGGCTGAGAATGCAAACGGTCTTCTCCCAGCCCCAACAACCTGTTCCCTCTCTCTGGAAGAGTGTCCATGACACTGCTCACACAATGACCAACCAGATGCATCTAGGAAACCCCAAAACAGGATGAACGCAACACTGTCTTCCCACTCTTACACCCCAGAAGTTGATATAAACAGGCATACCGCCTCTGGTACTGGGGGGTAATAGAGATCTGTTCAGCTTAAATTTCCCAACCAAGACAATAAAATACCTTTTTCTAAGGGTATTTTACAATACTCACAATACTAGAACCAGGGGGCATTCATTGAAAATGCTGGGGGAAGAATTAGGACTAATAAAAGGAAACACTTCTTCACACAACATGTGATTGGTGTTTGGAATATGCTGCCACAGGAGGTGGTGATGGCCACTAACCTGGATAGCTTTAAAAAGGGCTTGGACAGATTTATGGAGGAGAAGTCGATCTATGGCTACCAATCTTGATCCTCCTTGATCTCAGATTGCAAATGCCTTAGCAGACCAGGTGCTTGGGAGCAGCAGCAGCAGAAGGCCATTGCTTTCACATCCTGCATGTGAGCTCCCAAAGGCACCTGGTGGGCCACTGCGAGTAGCAGAGTGCTGGACTAGATGGACTCTGGTGTGATCCAGCAGGCTCGTTCTTATGTTCTTATGTTCTTAAGGGTGGGAAAAGGAGAAAAGAAAGACCTATCTACATTCGAATCAAGTTCCAGATGAGACGGGATTAATGGCAAAAACAAGTCTCGCTTGAATGCTTTTCACTGACAGACTTCACATGGGATAGGAGATTTCAGTTCCAGTGAATATTCTATTCAATTTCTGTGGAATTGACAGGAGATCAATGTCATTGAATTCCTCCAAAACTGGTAGTATGTTTTGATATCTTCATGTCTCTTAGGAACGCAGAACTGTTCATTTTCCTAGAAGATTCTGAAATAACATAGTCGTGTGGCACCCTAAAAACTATCATATTTATTATGACATAAACTTTCATGAAGGAGCCGTGTGGTGAAGTGGTTATGTGCTTGCACTGCCACTCGCATGGTCAGGAGTTTGAGCCCCCTGGGGGTCAGATATCCTGGAAGCTGGCTCATGGTCAACTCAGCCATCCATCCATTCCTTGGTCGGTAAATGAGTAAATAGCTCATAACTAGGGGGTAAAGAATAGCTGGGGAAAGCAATGGCAAACTACCCCACAAAAACGGCTTGCCTATAAAATCACTGCTTGCAGTGGTACCCCAGGGTCGGACACGACTGAAGGGGAAACTTTACTTTTACTTTAAACTTTCATGAGCTTGAGCCCATTTCATGAGATTCATGAATGCCCATGCTTCTGAGGAAGTCAGACTCATCGGATGCTTGCATCACAACAGATCCACCAGTTCTGAAGCCAACTTGGCATAGGGGTTAACAGTGGTGGACTCTAATCTGGAGAATGGGGTTTGTTTCCCCACTCCTCCACAGGAAGCCCCAAGGAAGCCCTCCTTCAGGCAGAGTTTCCACATGTAGGGTGGGAAATTCCTGGAGATTGGGGGGAAGTGAAGCATGAAGAGGCAGGGTTTGGGAGGGGAGGGACCTTAGCGGGGCATAGTACAATTGAGCCCACTCTCCAAGGCAGTCCTTTTCGCCAGGGGAACTGCCCCCTGTCATCTAGAGATCAGTTGCAATTCAAGGAGATCACCAGGTCCCACCTGATAGTTGGTAACCCTACGAGCCAGTTTTCATGGACCAGCCAGCATGGTGTAGGGGTTAAGAGCAGGTGGGCTCTAATCTCGAGAACCAGGTGTTATCCCTCACTCCTCCACAGGAGTGTTGGACTCTTATCTGGTGAACTGGATTTGTTCCCCCACTCCTACACACGAAGCCACCTTGGTGACCTTGAGCTAGTCACAGTTCTTCAGAATTCTCTCACATGTACCTCATAAGGTGTGTATTGTGGGAAGAGGAAGGGAAAAGAAGTTTGTCAACTGCCTTGAGACTCCTTACAGAAAAGAGAGGCAGGATATAAAACCAAACTACTACTACTACTACTACTACTACTACTACTACTACTACTACTACTACTACTACTCTTCTTTGTCTTCTCCGTCTCCTCCATAGTGTGTGATGTTCTTCTTTAGTCATGAGCAGAATAGACTCAGCCTTGCTTAGCTTTGCTGAGGCTGCTGCAACTTGTTTCTTCCAACCGTCCACTAGGGCCAAGGAAGCACAATCTAAAGCAGAGTTCCACCCTTCTAAATCCAATAAATTCAGGGGGGCAACACTGCTGAGGACTGCTCTGTAAGAGAGTCTCTGATATTTTGTCCAAATGTGGATCTTCCAGATGTCTTTGCTGAAGGGCTTTGTCAAATGCCTTTTGGAAAAACCCATGTCGATAACGCATCCTGTTAGATCTCCCCGTACATGCTGATTGTCATGCCCCCACAGAGGCTTTTGTTATTTCCCCATTAAGATTCAGTTTCCCCATAGTTAGTATGGTTTTAGTTCATTGTAAAGTCTTCTAAGGGAGGGAATTTCAGTTAGTCCCTGGCCCTTTAAGACATTTCCCAAGAGGCAGTTTCCCCTCTTTACCCAGCAATCCCCTGTTTTAGCTCTTGCCAGTCAATCAGAGCGAGGTGCCAAGGGTAGCTGGAGACTGGAATATTCGTGACGTATATGGTGGTCCATAGAGCACAAGTTAAACAGCAATTAGAACCAGACAAGGACTGAAAAAACTGAAAGGAAGCAAGACACAGTGGACTTTCTTGAAAGCAGCCAAGAGAAGACACAGTCTACAGCTTCAAATCTGCTCAAGACAAGCAAGTACTCTGATTTAGACAGACCCAAGGGAGGAGTTAGGGTCTTAATTCTCTTAAGTAAAACACCTATTGTTGAACTGTTGAACCTGACTTGTGTCTCCCCCACTCTGTCCTAGCCAAGTACAGGGCACCAAAAACAGATTCACGGGGGGGGGGGGGGGGGGGGGGCAGAACACCGTTTCTAAAATGCTCAGGGGACAAAGGAGCCACGCTGTTCCCCCTTCCCCCTTTCTTCAGCAAGACTCCTTTCCCCTAAATTCCATTCTAGTCTTAATAATCCTTTCTGCCATTTTATCCGAGACAGTGCTTGGGTTGATAGGTCTGTAATTTCCCGCATTCCACCTGCCCAGCCGCCCCCCTATTTTTTTTTACCTAAATTGGTGTTATGTTGGCTACTTTCCACACTTCTGGCAAAGAGGTTGATTTTTAGTGAAACTCTGCATATTTTACTTAATAGTTCAGCAATTTCATCTTGGAGTTCTTTAATAATTCTCAAATGCCGCCTGATCCCCGTGACTTGTTACTTTCAAATGTCATCCTCTGTCCCCTTTATTGGACACAGTACCTCTGATGAATGAGCAGCAGGGGGAACAAACGAACAGAGCTCAGAGTATTTCTTCCGCATTTTCGCAGATGAAAGCATAAAGCAACAGTATTCAGTGCATTTCTCTGCATTCTATTCACTCTCTCCTTGTCACACGTCGCTGTTAAATGGCCTCCTGTTTCTAATGTGCTTAAATGTGTGTTATTATTATTATTGTTTGTAATATTGTGGCTTAGGTTCTGGTGCCCACAGTGGGTCAGTCTATCCTAAAGGACAAAAGAAACACTAATGTTTCTTAATGGCTGTAGGCAGCACAAACCACACAATGAGCATTAATAATGGTGGTCAAATGGAGCAAAGGGGAGGTGACCCCCCACAGCTGAAAGGAGAGGAAAATGTTTGTGGGTCTGCATTTAAAAGAAAAGGTAGTTTTAGACTGCTGAGAGAGACTGGGAGGGAAGCAGATAGATGCTGCCTGGAGTTGACAGAAGACTCTTGGATCTCTTTCTCTCCCCCCACCCCGTATCTGATGCAGGAGTGGAAAATATATTGTGCTTCAGGCTGTCAACCTCCAGGTGGAGCTTGAAGATCTACCAAAACTGATCTCCAGAGCTTAGAAGAAGAAGAAGAGTTTTATTTATGTCCCCCTTTCTCTCCTGTAAGGCGACTCAAAGGAGCTTACGATCTCCTTTCCCTCCCCCTCCCCACAACAAACACCCTGTGAGGTAGGTGGGGCTAAGAGAGCTCAGAAGAACTGTGACTAGGCCAAAGTCACTCAGCTGTCATGTGTCGAAGTGCACAGGCTAATCTGAATTCCCCAGATAAGCCTCCACAGCTCTAGCGGAAGAGCAGGGAATCAAACCCGGTTCCTCCAGATTAGAGCACACCTGCTCTTAACCTCTTCGCCACTGCTGCTCCCTTCTGGAAGAACTAGCAACTTTGGAGAGTGGGCTCAATGGCTTCCTTCCCCTCCCCAAATTCTGACATTTGTAGGCTCTGCTCACCAATCTCCAGGAATTTCCCGACACAGAGTTGGACTCATGAGAGCAATTTTTACAGCAGACTATTTGCAACTTATGTAGCAAGCTACCTAAGTCTTACAACTTTTGTGTAGACTATAAGAGATGTTTTCAACCCATTAATCACATGTGAGATTCTTTGCCGCTCATGCTCTTTAAAGGGAATGATTACCCTTAAGGGTCAGGAGACGTCCTGTTTGTGCCGAAACACAACCTTTTTGGGGGGTTGGTAAATTGCCACCAGTTCCTTCGTTGTGCATATAAGTGTTGATTATGTCATGCATGTTTTTTCATGGCCGTTTCTGCACAGCCAATTACAGCGTTGTGTCGTCAGTATTATTAGCAACGGAACGCTCACATGTGCGGGTGCTCTGTAGACAGGTAGCGTATTGGCTGAAGAGTTTGATTTATATCCCCCCTGCGCTTTGCAAACAGTGTTCTTTTTTCCCCAGGGTAGACGTCACGGGCATTCGGCACCAGGATTGGCCAGTGTGAGCCGCCATTCTGGGGATGGACTCTGCGGCACCAATTTCTGGTGGGCGCTTCGCACGACGCCGACTGCAGAGTGCCGTTGTTGAAAAGACACACTCGGTGAGCGATTTTCTAATAAACTGTTGTGGGCCCGCTGGAGTGTTGCTGCATCGCTGCAGCATTGTTTCTTCAGTGACGGCCGTATGAACTCCTTGCCTATAACGCTGTTTTTACCGTCCTTTTACCGGCTTTTTTGGCCTGTGCGGAAACGGCCAGAGTTTGCATAAGAGCATTAGTCACTTATTAAAATTGCACGTGCCCTTTAATCCTTTACTGTAATTTGTGGTCAGTGGGCATAGTGTTCTATACTGTATTCCTAGCCCAAGGTAACCCCAGGCAGCGTCAAGTGGAGGGGAATCAAACCAGGTTCTCTAGATTATAATCCACCACACTTAACCATTACACCACTGAAAAAAACGCCCATGCTCTCGCCTTCAAAAGGAGCCAATCCAGGTGAGCACTAACCTGATTGTCTCTCAGCTTTTTAAAAAAAGCACTATGTATAACAATATATTTATCGCGTCATACGTAGGCATTCCTTCTTGATCTCTCCTGCCTTACCTGCAGTGAAAAATATTTGTCTGGTTATTTTCAAATCGTGTTCCGCACATCTGAAAAATCCTGGCCATTTCCACCTTTAAACAGGTTCCCTGTTGTCTCTCAGGGCCAAACCAGATGAGATGCTACAAGTTTCATGTATGGGACACCAATTGTGATTTTTCCCCCCTAAATAGCCGGGATGCAGGGCTCTAATTTGGATCAGGACAGTAGTTGAACCTTCTTCCCAGAGCATTTTCCTAACTAGAAAACAACCCTCCTATTTACCCCATTGAGGGAAACGTACAGATCTGGTGCTGGGACCTGAATGTTCACCCAAAAGGACAAACTGTAGCCCATGGGAATGGTTTTGACCTCCAAGCATCCCATCAGTTTTCACTTTTTGGCTCATCCCTGTGGCTTTATCCTGGCCATTTCCACACAAACCATTTAAAATGTCCACCAAATGTTTTAAAGGTCAATTACCCACAAAACAGCGGCATGTGGTAGGACAGGAAGTGTGTCAGGGCAAGAAACCTTGTCCCGATGTGCTTCCTCTTGCCCTGTGTGTGCTTCCTGCTTTCCCTGGGGAAAGCGAGAGCACTTCTGTTGTGGCTTTTCGCACCAGAGCTGACCAAGGGCGGGGGATGCCAGCAGTGGGTAATTGACCAAAAAAACCCTATTGCCATTTTTTCTATCTGCATAGCATGGAAAGAAACAAAACTGTTAAAAAAAGATGATGACGCAATGTAGCTAGGTAGACACGAAATTTGTGTATACAGTGGAACCTCGTTTTACGTTGTTGTTGGTTTTCGTTGGATTTTGTCGGCACGCGCTAATTTTGCGACAACAAACAGCGGCCCGTGCAGTTCCATTGCTTTCCAGTGTTTGCCTCGGTTTTTGTCGGTTTCGGATTTCGCCGAGGTTTCCCAGACGGATTATCGACGAAAACCGAGGTTCCACAGTATCTGCTATTCTTGTATCGGGTCAATGTAGCCATGAAGAAACATCCCTCAAAACAAAACAAAACAAAACAAATAAAGGAAAAACCATATGTTTCTGTGATCGGCAGACAAAACTGAATTGATTAGCGCATGTTACTGATGGAAATGGGGGGCAGCCGTGACACCAGAGGGAAAAACCTGCCTCTGGGAAATGTCAGCAAATGGCGCACAACATGGAGAATCGCAAGCAGAAAAAAATGGGTGGGTGCAAGAGAAATGAAAGTGAGCTTCCGATTGGGCGAGAGGAACAGAACCTTTTTTGACCTCCACACAGGACCAGGAAACATTTGGCAAATGGTTCTAGGAAAAAATGTCAGTTAACTGTATCCAAAAGAAACAGTTGGGGGAAAAATAAAACGTTTTCTCAAATGTTTGGGGCAAAAAGCTGTGCAGAATGCTTGCAGGAAATGTTTTACCTTCCTGAGAACATTTCATTTGTGCTAAACAGAAAGGGCCCATCTTCCCCTCATTTGTCTGGATCTTTCTGTCTTTCCTGGCCTGCATCCCTTGCATGTTACCCTCTTAATTTTTTTCTCTGCATGTGCATTCTTCACCCCCTATTGTTTCCACTGCTTAAAGGCTCCTCCCCTTAATCACATTAGGGAAGTTAACCAACCTCAGATCCCGTTCTCATTGCACCCTATCCCATCACAAAATCCTTGCACACCTTGTAATTTAGGTTTATCTTTGATTGCCTGGAATTCAGGCTTATATATATTTAGAATTGCCAGGTCTGGATTGGGAAGTGGCTTCATACCCCCCCCCCCCCCAAGACATGTAGGGGTATGAAGCGTGGAGAGGGCAGGGCTTGGGGAGGGACCTCATTGCGACATGATCCCATAAAGTCCACCTTCTCAAATACAATTTTCTCCAATGGAACTGATCTTGGAGATCAACTAGCAGGAGATCTTCAGGGGTCACCTGGAGGTTGGAAAGTCCATGTATACTACTGTGGGTTTTCTTGGGGGCGTGAACCCCCCCATCTTTATTTCAGCAGAAGGTGCTTGCTTGTGCATATCAAAGCTTGTGGGAATTCAAATTGCTGGATCAGTGAGCATAGATGTCTAGATGTGTAAAAGCAATTCCCCCCCATCTGCTGAGCCTTTCACCTCTGGCGGGGAAATTCTTCCTTGCCAGCTCAACTCTTGACATAAATTAGCCATTAAAACAGATGTGTCAGCCAGGACTTGGTCTGCGTGTACCGCTGCTGCAGGTTTAAGTGAGATTACTAGACTTTGCGCTTGCTGAATTGCTTTTTTACTTGAGCACAGCCCCATGAACAAATGCATATGTATCCAGGCCTGGTGTGTGCGACAAGCTGATAGGCTTATGTTGCACAGAAATTACTTAACTCCTGGAGATTTCAAACAAGAGCTATCAAATATAATTAAAACTTGGGCTGGGAGGGAGGGAAGGAGAGACATCTGAAAGGCTGAGTTATCGGCTTTGCTCTCTGCTTTATCTCGGAACGGAGGCATATTCTGAGCTGAAGATAGAGCAAGACGGAAACTAGCACCATTTCAGTTTGAAGATAACTTTAATTCTAGCTGAGAATTACTTTTTTTTTCAAGGGAAGGCTGACCTTTGACCTATGACATTATTGAAGAGCTGCATCTAGCACAAACAGGAATTGCATCGCAGACCACGGTCAAAGAAGTAAACACAGGCACGAAAGTCGCATATCAGAGAACATTAAAGCATGACATACAAATAATTCTTTTTAATATTAAAAGCCAAGCTGTGCTGTGTTTTTGTTTAAAGGACAGGTGTCTTTTTAAAAAAAAATGGAAAGAACAACAGGGAAAGAAAGAGGGGACAAAAAAAGGAGGTAAAAGAATGTAAAATACCCATCCCAAATCCAGACAGTTTGGTCAGTGGTATACCTCTGCTTGGGACTTGCAGCCATGGTAATGAAATCTCTGGCAGCGGTTGGCTGAACAGCTGTGATGTCACAGAGAGGAGGGAGGAGTCAATGAGATTATTGACTTTGCTTTGAAGTTGCATTTGTTTGTTGGATCTGATCGTCTATTGCTGGGTGTGTGGGGTACAGGGAGGCCATTAGTCGCAAACAGGGAGACTCACAGATATGGAAAAATTCCATCTAAGATTTGGTAACTGGATAAATGCCCCCTTCCTTCCTCCTCCTAGTCGAGTGGTGGCGAACCTTTGGCACTCCAGATGTTATGGACTTCAATTCCCATCAGCCCCTGCCAGCATGGCCAATTGACCATGCTGGCAGGGGCTGATGGGAATTGTAGTTCATAACATCTGGAGTGCCAAAGGTTCGCCACCACGGTCCTAGTCTATGTGCTTGCTGCTCCCTGAAGTCTACGCAAAGCCATTTGTGAACTTCTTGGCCTCACCTTTATTTAGCTCTCGGCTACTCCTTACTAACTGTATTGCTGTTATTCAACTCCTAATCTTCATCTGGACCTTACTGATCCTTTACTTTTCAGGCTGAAAAGGCACCCAGCAGCAGAGCCTGCGGAGCAAACGTCCTGGAGAAACCTTCAGCAAATGGCAACAGGTGTGGAGACTCACTGCTGCACAACAAAATGTTGGGCGCAAGTGGCAGAAGAAACTGACAAGAGAGCTTTTACAGCCAGGTGGGGAAAATAAGATGTCTCCTCTGCTCCTGAGCTCTGCGCAGCAAGAGGAAACGACTTGCAGATGACTTCCTGAACAGAGGTCCGCGTTATAATTTTCAATTTCAATTTAACCTTTAATGCTCTCTTGTCAGTTTCTTCTCTTGTCAACCTTTAAAGCTCTCTTCTCAGTTTCTTCTGCCACTTGCGCCCCTTGGTGAGTTCTGCTGGGCCTGTAAGACGGAGCTGTTCCGCCGGGCCTTTGGAGGTACCGGCCGCTGATGTGGTGCCCCCCCCGGTTTGGTCCTCGTCTGACCCCGACATCTGGGGCATCTGTCAGCTAACGAGGCCACCATGCCTCCCACGGGGGGGGGGGGGAGGGGAGGGAATTTTAAAATTAGGATGCTGGACCCACTCATATCCTTATTTTTTTTGATAATTATTATTTAACTGTTGCTGCTTTTAATGTTTTAATAACTCTGTATTGTTGTTTTTATCTGTTGTACACCGCCCAGAGCCCTCTGGGGATGGGGCGGTCTAAAAGCTTCAAAAATAAATAAATAAATAAAAATAATGGCATATAAAATTGCAAATATATTTACAATTTAAAACATTTAAATATTGGTATTTAAAATGTTTTCCAAGAAGCCACTGCCAAGGTAATCAATGGACTACAGTCACTTAACAAAAAGCGAGAGGTCTGGAATTTAGAGTGATTAAGCCTTGGAAGCAACAAAGAGTGGATTAAAATCATGCGCAGGTGACTACGAAGATGACATTCCGGGAGGATATGAGATATGGTTCCAGGAGATCCACATCCGCAACGGCATAGTCTCTGTTGCTTGGGAATAGCGTTATAGTGACTCTGAAAAATGACTTGATCTGAAATAAGACGTCCTGAGAACATCTTGGGGGAAAAGGTGTGTGGAGTTGCTCCCCAAGACACCTTTTTATGCATCTTCAGGATCTTATTTGTGCTGTGCAGAATGGACCAGTAACAGATGCAAAGAAAGTATTATTTTGCTGTAGGGGAAGAGATTTTGTGGCATACAATGCTTCTGTCTTGAAACACCTTCTGAAACACCTCAGCTGCCCACTGTTGGAAAGGGTGTATTTGTTTAGATCAGCTCCTGGTCTGATTCGGTAAAGCTGATCTTAATTAAAAGCGGATGGCCTTGGGACTTAATTAAGTCCAGAGACTATCAACTGGTCTATGAAATTAATTAAAATCCATAGACTCCAATGATTTTTTTCCCTGTACTGTGCAAGATGTACCAGAAAGACTTTTTTTAAAAAAATCTTTACATCTCCTGATGTGAGCTTGGCAATATTTCTTATGCTGATTCTATGCTAGTTCAGGCCTGGCAGTGCTAACTCGTAAAGCTGCACCTGAACATGACGGGCAGTATTTTGTCAGCAGAGGACAGAATAAAACATGCTTTCAAACCAAAATTATCCAGCCATGTGCCCAAGTTTATACGTTTCACCTGGCAAAAGGTGGAGTCAAATTGACCCAGAAGAGGGGGGATTCAGGAGACCACGGCCCCTTCCGCACACGCAAAATAATGCGTTTTCAAACCACTTTCACAACTGTTTGCAAGTGGATTTTGCTATTCTGCACAGCTTCAAAGAGCACTGAAAGCAGTTTGAAAGTGCATTATTCTGCATGTGCGGAATGAGCCTATAAGAGCAACCATGTTGGTTCAGAATAACCGGCTATCTAGTCCAGTGGTTCTCAACCTTCCTAATGCTGCCACCCTTTAATACACTTCCTCATGTTGTGGTGACCCCCAACCATAAAATTGGTATCTATAAAATATAAAAAGACCGTTTTCTGATGGTCTTAGGCGAACCCGGTGAAAGGGTCGTTCGACCCCCAAAGGGGTCCTGACCCCCAAGTTGAGAACCACTGATCTAGTCCATAGGTGTCAAACATCTTACCATCATGCCAGCATGATGCTGGCAGGGGGTGATGGGAACTGTAGTCCATAACATCTGGAGGGCCGCGAGTTTGACACCTGTGATCTAGTCTATCATTCTGCTTCTCATACTGATAGGGTCACCAGGTCTCCCACTATAGCAGATCTCCTGGCAACCCTGTTCATTGTCTTCCAGCCCTAGGATGGTTTCATCAGCAGTGATGTCATTAGGCACGCCAGTCCTCTGGTCCCCTACCTTTGTTGCCCACCAACACTCCAAGAAGTGGTGGTGAAAACATTTTTTTTTAAAAAAAGCAATGTTGATTGCCCACCTGCATCACTTCTGGGAAAGAAAAACCTGGAAGTAGCATAGGACAGCTCTATGAATCACAGGGAACAGTATGGTTTTACCTTAGAGCTTCTGAAGATTCCTAGAGCTAGCGTACATCATTTTTGGGAAAGAGCCAGTTGTAGCCAATGACCCCTTGTATCCTCACCCCAGATCTTTCCACCAATAGCTAGGCTCATCCTGACAACCCTAGACATCTAAGAATGGCAGAAAAATCTACATTTACCATAGAGTCTCGCAATTCCTACAGTGTTCCACGATGAGACATCCATTTTGTGCTGTCCCTCTCTTTCATTGTCAGGGGTTGCTAGCTACAATGTGGCTCCCTACATAGTGGCCAAACAGATATACCCAGAAGACCTACAAGGAGGGCATGAAGGGCAAAGTACCCCTAGCCCTTCTTGCATCCTTGGTCACTGGTATTTTAAGAATTACTGCCTCTGAATATGGAGGTTCCAGTTGGTCATCATGGCCAGAAGTGTATCGAGGGGAAATGGTGCCCAGGGGCAGCACCTCCTCTGGGCATCCCCGCCCCCATTCCTGTGCTCTTCTAGGCACTCTTCTAGAGTGACCCTGAAAAAAACGCGATATATTTTTTCCAGTTCCGTTGTATTTTTTTTCTCCAATGCACTGCCACTGTTCTATTTTTGCACTGTCAGGGGAAAAACCTACTAAAAGGTTGATCTTTTTTCCTCAGCAGCTGGTGGCATGCTCAATGCCCTCAAGGTTTAAAAAGTGTACGACATGCTTTAGGGTCTGTTTGACCCTTAAATGAAACTTGTGAACTTTTGGTTCAGGTGAGGAGTCAGGCAGGAAGGTGGTTAATAGATGTATCATTATAAGGATGGCCACTCCTGATGGAGTGGGGTGGAAGAAATCAAATGAACATACACAGGCAGAACTGACATAAGTAGATGATAAATGGACGGGCTTTAACCCTCAACAAAATGTCAGTATCTCTGTGACCCTGTAGAAGAAGAAGAGGAGGAGGAGTTTGGATTTATATCCCCCCTTTCTCTCCTGTAGGAGACTCAAAGGGGCTTACAATCTCCTTGGCCTTCCCCCCTCACAACAAACACCCTGTGAGGTAGGTGGGGCTGAGAGAGCTCCGAGAAGCTGTCACTAGCCCAAGGTCACCCAGCTGGCATGTGTGGGAGTGTACAGGCTAATCTGAATTCCCCAGATAAGCCTCCACAGCTCAGGCGGCAGAGCTGGGAATCAAACCCAGTTCCTCCAGATTAGATACACGAGCTCTTAACCTCCTATGCCACTGCTGCTCCTGTAGTAAGATGTTTACATTTTTCTGGGGACATTGTCTTAGAAGACGGTGGCCCTTTCCACACACACCTTTCAAACGTTGCGAGGCAGAAAATAAAATGTTTCCTCCGTGGGGTTCTGCATTGTTTTTTCGCCTTTGGCTTTGAAAACGTATTTCCAGCCAAAACATTTTCAGTGAATCCCCTTTTAAAATGATTCTTTGGTTTTGATGTTTTCAAAATGGCTTCACTTGCTGTGCAATGTATTTACTACTCTTCCCCTGCCTCTGTGCCATTCCCAACCTTCCTTTTTGGCACCATCTTAGCATGTCACTGAGCTCACCCCTCACCTGTTTGTTGTCATTATTTCTGTTTTTTTTAAATTTTTTGTGGCTTAATTTTTGAAGCCTCTATTTTACAAGGTGTAGAGAATTGTGGCATGAAGCACTGAAGCATCTATTTGACAACTAACTTAAAAAGCGGGAAGACCTCGTAATGGCGGCAATGAATCATTTCGAGGAGGTGAGTGCAGACATACATCATGGCAAAAGGGGTGGGACTGAAAACGTTTTACTGAAAACGTGTAAGGCAATTTGTGCAGAAAGTCTTTGTCTCCTGCTTTGTTGTACTTTATTCCCCTGGTTTCCCTTGTTTTGGTTTTTGTGGGTTCAGCTGACTTCTATGCAAAAGGTTATTTACTTTCCAGTCAGAAGAATTAATGATCCCCAACGTGACAAGGCAGAGCCTGTTGTGAAATCCTTTTTCATTGGTTCTGCTAATCCTGATTAACAGACATTTTTTGTCACATGTAAATGGTCTAACTGTCTTATGATCTTTAAGTAAGGTGACCAGATGGTCACCTTTGTGAACCGGGACAGGGTAGGCAGCGGTGCGCATGCGTGCGCAGCCGCAGGAGCGCACTGCCTTCTGGGGCTTGCCGTTTCCCGCCCTATCACAGGGTGGGAAACAGCAAGCCCCAGAAGGCAGTGCTCCTGCGGAAGGCTGCCGCACTGCCTTGCGCCCCAGAAGGCAGTGCGGCAGCCTCCCAAAGATCGGGACAAATTAAAGAACCCGCGGGACGCAGGACAAATTGTTTGAAGGTGGGACTCTCCCGCCAAAAGCGGGACGTCTGGTCAGCCTATCTTTAAGACACCTTGAGAGCCTGTGCTTCGATCTTTCTTGGACTGTTCTCTGAACAGACAATAAGCCTTCGATATTTTTCCTTACCGAGGCCTCCCCATTCTCACCTGGACAAACGTACAAATACCTCCAGCTAGGCAATTCGATCATCACTCAAAAGTTTGATGGCTTAGCTTGCAAACATATATTTGCTGCATTCCCATGATGCATTTTCAGGACGGGATTGAAAATCTGAACAAAGACCTCAGAGCCTGCTCAGTCTTTCAAACAGATCTCAGTGTTATTGGATATGATGAAATGATTTTTTCCCCTCAATTACAAGCCTGTGCTGAAATCTGTTAAACCTGAGATCTCTGATTAAAGGAAGTCCTTAGTAGTCCGTGGAACAGAACCTCAAGAACTTCTTTCCCCCCGCCATGAACAGACCGTAACGAGCTACGTGCAGCCATTTCGAAGCATCCCTGAAAAGTTCTTGTCTTAACTCAGGACACTTAATAACGAACACTTGTTATTAAATAGTCTGGGGTCACTGAAAGTCATCATTATGAGAGACATTTTTGACTGAGAATTTCTAATACTAGAATCCTAATGACTCCATCAAAAGCATTACTCGGAGACCTTCTACCCCAATTATACCCCAGCTATAATGACCTGACTTTAGTAAAAATATATATATATATATTGACTGCTATGAATCTGCACAGAAGAAATGTATCAAATATTCCTTTTTTGAAAAAACTTCTTTTTTTGAGCTTCACATTTTGCCAGGATCACTGGAGAAAATAATTGCTTTTGTTCAAGGAAGGTAATATAACTTTCCTTTAGATTCCCCTTTTAACCTTGGGGAAATCTCTTTTTCCATCCAGCGCAGGAGGTAATATACTTTCTTTATCCCTCCACCTCTGTCCACAAGCAGTGTCAACACAGTTAAATGCATACCAAACACAAGTTGGTGGAATCAGCACCACTTTTAAGAATATGATGTTGAGGGCACTGACCCCGTACAGTTTCCTGGAGACTTTATAGCATCCTCATGAGACTGCTTGGAAAGCCGTCTTGCTCAGAGGTCCTGTAAAGTAGGTGTCCTCTGCTGGTCCTGAAGACCTAAGGTTCTCTTGAGGTTCTCACAGTCAGCTTAGCCGGCAGGGGTCTACAACCTGCGGCTCTCCAGATGTTTGTGGACTACAATTCCCATCAGCCCCTGCCAGCATGGTCAATTGGCCATGCTGGCAGAGGCTGATGGGAACTGTAGTCCATGAACATCTAGAGAGCTGCAGGTTATAGACCCCTGGTCTAGCGCATCAGAAGCAGTCAAGTCCTTGCACCAGGATGCAAGGAGAAAGAATGTCATGGTGCACTCTTAAGATCAGGGGTCTTCAAACTATGGCCCTCCAGATGTTCATGGACTACAATTCCCATCAGCCCCTGCGAGCATGGCCAAGTGGTAGAGCTCATGGGAACTGTAGTCTCTGAACATCTGGAGGGCCATAGTTTGAAGACCCTTGCTTAAGAACATAAGAACTAGCCTGCTGGATCAGACCAGAGTCCATCTAGTCCAGCACTCTGCTACTTGCAGTGGCCCACCAGGTGCCTTTGGGAGCTCACATGCAGGATGTGAACGCAATGGCCTTCTGCTGCTGCTGCTCCCAAGCACCTGGTCTGCTAACGCATTTGCAATCTCAGATCAAGCAGGATCAAGATTGGCAGCCATTGATCGACTTCTCCTCCATACATCTGTCCAAACCCTTTTTAAAGCTGTCCAGGTTAGTGGCCATCACCACCTCCTGTGGCAGCATATTCCAAACACCAATCACACGTTGCGTGAAGAAGTGTTTCCTTTTATTAGTCCTAATTCTTCCCCCCAGCATTTTCAGTGAATGCCCCCTGGTTCTGGTATTGTGAGAAAGAGAGAAAAATTTCTCTCTGTCAACATTTTCTACCCCATGCATAATTTTATAGACTTCAATCATATCCCCCCTCAGCCGTCTCCTCTCCAAACTAAAGAGCCCCAAACGCTGCAGCCTCTCCTCATAAGGAAGGTGCTCTTAGCAACGATGTTGAATGCATCTTCTCCTCAGTGGGGCGAAATCAACCAGGCTGGTTACGTCACGCCTCCAACTGTTCATGCAGGGCTATGCACATTTTTGCATACTTGCCTGGACTGTAGGGGCCTTCCCTATCCAGTCATACAAAAGCTCTGTTCCGCATAATAATTTCTTTGACTTCTGACACCCAAATATTTCACTGTTATCCTTAAGGGTGAGAAGTGGGTGACTTTGCCCCACTGATGAGAACACACAGTAAGTCCAATGAGTCTCTCTCGAACTGTCACGCAGGCTGGTTACATACCAGAGCTGTCACTTCAAGATGGAATAAGCTAACCTGATCCTGACCTAGCCACCATGAAGCAGAAAACTGAAGGGTGAAGAACCCATTCTCCTGGACCTATCTCTGTTCTAGTAAGTAAATCTGTGATGACAATTAAGACACTGCTCAAGTGAGTAGCCCTGGTACTGTTTTTTTCTGCCAAATTTAGTAGGCATAAGAAGGCATGTCCTAGTCCCACCCCATCTGTCAATATGGGCCTTAGTGGTGGTTCTATCTGTGGGATTCTCGGGTGGGGGGATTCTCAGCAGGGAGGATTCTCGGGTGAGCGGTTTGCAGGAAAACAGCATTTCCTGTGCGAACCATGATGCTGGCATCCCAGCAATCCCGAATGGATGTAGCCCTATCAAATTCCTACAACATCCTTTTAGCTATTCCTCTCTCTTCTTCCTAGGAGAGCAGCTGTGGCATAGTGGTTAAGAGCAGGTGCATTCTAATCTGGAGGAACCAGGTTTAAATCCCCGCTCTGCTGCCTGAGCTGTGGAGGCTTATCTGGGGAATTCAGATTAGCCTGTGCACTCCCACACACACCAGCTGGGTGACCTTGGGCTAGTCACAGCTTTCCGGAGCTCTCTCAGCCCCACCTACCTCACAGGGTGTTTGTTGTGAGGGGGAAAGGGCAAGGAGATTGTAAGCAAGGAGATTGTAAGCCCCTACAGGAGAAAAAGGGGGGATATAAATCCAAACTCTTCTTCTTCTTCTTCTAGCCACCTTCAAGCTGGCTAGTTCTCATTTGCACCCTAAAAATAGATAAATAAATTGCCCTCATGATTTTCTCAGTGAATTACTGGCAGACCGGCGTCCGGGCTGTCAAAACTTTGAATTCTGGCCTTAATTCTGATTGAGATGTGCTGTGAGATTATCAATTTCAACTGGGAAGGAAAAGAGAACGAAAGCTGCGGACTGAAAGCTCAAGACACTGGAGGTTACCAGAGGCCAGAGGCTTACGTGGTAGGAGGCTCTTTCTTCCCGATCCATGGGACGAGTCACGTACATCCTCCCCGAGACGGGGTCAATGCTGAAGACTTCTGTGGGTGACTGGTCAGCCCCCACTCCGGTGATGCTGTATCGTATATGAATCTCGCTGTCCTTATCTGAACGAATCTGAATAAAACATTAAAAAGAACAATGAGTCAGTCTGGGATGCAGCAGGGCAACTAGCACAGAAAGAAACTTGAAGCACATATCCAAGCAGGCCTTTGGGACAGGAGGGGAAAAACACACGGTCCATTAATAATTCGACGCACTTTTTATTTTTATTTCTTTATTTAAACATTGATGTCCCGATGCTCCTTGCGGTCGGAATGCTGTGGATTAAGGTTTCTGGTGAATGGCGTTCCACTCTGGTTGAGCCTTTGAGTGCCCCCAGACAACACACTGCTGTTTGGGCCTATTTTGCCAACTGTAAAGGAAGTTTTTTCATAGCTCTATCCTCCCCAGATATTGGGGTCTGGATTTTAGACTCCCCAGTTTTGGAAAAAAATCTAAAATCATCAGCGTGAATGAGCTCTTGGAATCCTTTCCCCCCCTCCTCTTTTTTTCTTTTTCGTCAGTTCTTCTCTCTTTCCTTTTTCTCTTTTCCATTTATTCTTTTTTTTGAACCCTCTTTTCTGTTCCTGTAATCCTTTGTTGATAAAATAATTTTTTGCCTAAACCGTGGGTTTAGGCAGAGGACAACTTCACCCATTCAGACAAGGCGATTAGATGTCCAGCAGCCCCTTAAAGACCAACAGCATTTATTTCAGCACGTGGGGATCAGTGGTAAAGCATCTGGCGTAGTGGTTAAGAGCAGGTGCATTCTAATCTGGAGGAACCGGGTTTGATTCCCCGCTCTGCCACCTGAGCTGTGGAGGCTTATCTGGGGAATTCAGATTAGCCTGGGCACTCCCACACACGCCAGCTGGGTGACCTTGGGCTAGTCACAGATCGTTTCCCCACTTACCATCGACCACCCTTTGCTGCGCACTACTCTCAGCGTGTGTCATTACTGGCGCGCTCCTGGGCCGGGGTCATCAAAAGGCGCCATTTTGAGGAACGCCAGGAATGACGCACGCTGAGGGGGCACGAGAGCGGCAGCTTCGGGGTGGCTGCGTTGTCGCCGCCCCTGTAGTGGGGAGTGCCGTGGGACCCCGCGCTACTTGGCGAGAGTAGCGTGCAGCAGATGGTAAGTGGGGAAACGACCACAGTTCTTCAGAGCTCTCTCAGCCCCACCCACCTCACAGAGTGTTTGTTGTGAGGGGGGAAGGGCAAAGAGATTGTCAGCCCCTTTGAGTCTCCTACAGGAGAGAAAGGGGGGATATAAATCCAAACTCTTCTTCTTTGTACACAAAAGGTCCCAGGCTCAACGGTTGGCATTTCCAGTTGGTTAAGAAGTAACACAATGTTTAGATATTTGAAGGGATGTCATGTTGGTGAGGGAGCAAGCTTGTTTTCTGCTGCTCCAGAGACTAGGGCCAGGAGTCATGGGCTCAAGGCAGAGGTGGGATTCAGTCGGTTCACACCGGTAGAACCGCTAGCGAGTGTTTCATTTAGTTCGCCAAACCGGTTGTTAATCCCACCACTGATCAGAAAATTGCCCCACACTGCTTGCCTGGCTGGGCCTGCCAGGCAGTTCCTGTGGGGCATCCATCCCACGGCCGGATGAGCCCTGCCTATTAAGGCGGCTTCACCGACAGACTCGGCATTGCCAGAACTTTACTAATATAAACAGAACTCAACTTGGTATTTATGTCTCTGCAATCAGCAAACCTTTAACAATCAGCAAATCTTTTAAATTATGGTGGCTCTCAATTTTATTCTATCTCAAGACAGACCCTTTGCCCTAATCCTGCCAAGATGCAGACCCTTCTGTCCTGCTGAGAGGTCATGAATGAAGCTGATAAGAACTGCACCTATTAAAAATTGTGCTTGCTGCGACCTTTTAAGAGTTCATTTTGTGTATTATTTTTTTAAAACCCTGTAATTATTAATGGTAATAAGGACAGAGTCATTATGCTATAAAATATCTTTTATTACCCCGTGTTCAGTGCTCTTGACCATTACAGGAGCTAAATTGAAAATAACCAAGGCTGGTATGTTACCACACGTTCAGCGTTTAATGAAAATCAAACAATGCAAAGACATTCAAATCCTTTAAATGCAAACACTTAAGAGTCTCTTTAAGAATGTCAAGTTTGGCTCATTAAATATAGCGGAAAGATTTTTATGCTCATTGAGATCCCTAACGAAGAGATATGTTTAAAGACTCTTCCAATGCACAATGTTCTCAAACACAATTTTGCTAACAGGTTTCCAAATGAGTCAAATGAGAGATCTCAAACCGCTCCGGCGAGTCGTATTCTCACACCAGCTCCCCAATACATATTTTCATTTTGGCATGCGTGGTTAAAAATTAAATAGCCGGAGCATAATTACCTGACTCAAATGTGAAAAACTGATCAAGTTACAAGATAACATTTAGTTCTGTTTATGGTTACAGCACATTTATGGTTAATGCATCTTCCATTCCCAGCTGCTTCAGAAGGAGCTGAGCACACGGGGCAGAAGAAGAAGAGTTTGCATTTATACCCCAATTTTCTCGACTGTAAGGAGTCTCAAAGTGGCTCGCAAACTCCTTCCCTGCTTCTCCCCACAACAGGCACCTTGTGAGATATGTGGGGCTGAAGAGTTCTCTTCTTGTGGAGGAGTGGGGAATCCGGTTCTCCAGATTAGAGTCCACCTACCCCCATGGTGGGATCCAAAAATTTTAGTAACAGGTTCCCATGGTGGTGGGATTCAAACTGTGGTGTAGCGCCAATGGGGCTGGGTGGGGCACGACGGGGGCATGGCCGGGCATTCCGGGGGCAGGGCATTCCTGGGCGGGGCTGTGGCAAGGACGCAGCCACTGCGCCGGTCCTTGGGTGGGAAAAGAATGCACACAGGTACAGGCTGCCACACGCGCTGGTGCACCTCCTGCTAGACTGCTTCAAGTTCTGTGCGCAACTGCTGAGAGGAGGGGCGTAACTAAGGCAAAAATCACGTAGCAAAATCACCAATTAGTAACCCCTTCTCGGCACACACAAATAATTAGTAACCTACTCTCGGGAACCTTGAGAACCTGCTGGATCCCACCTCTGACCTACTCTTAACCACTACACCTGCTGTTACCCATGCTGGTATAGATCTCAGATTGCAAATGCCTTAGCAGACCAGGTGCTCAGAAGCAGCAGCAGCAGGCCATTGCTTTCATATCCTGCATTTGAGCTCCCAAAGGCACCTGGTGGGCCACTGCGAGTAGCAGAGTGCTGGACTAGATGGACTCTGGTCTGATCCAGCAGGCTAGTTCTTATGTTCTTAGATATAATTATTTAATTCTGAAAGGATGCCTACCACAACTTTCCATCCCATAACATCTCATAGGTCAAATGGCAAGCATAATCAAAATAATACTTCTCAGAACTAAAACCATCACACAGTTGAAACAACAACAGGGGAACAAGAAGAGCAAAAGATAGAGACCAGCCCCGTACAAACTCCACATTCAGATGGAATAGTTGTCGCCCTCATTAAATCAGGACCAGAAATGAAGCTCCAAAGTTTTCCTGAATAAAATTTTAACAATTGGTGAACAATTAAGAAACAAGGTTTCCAACTCCCCCCCCCCCAAGATTCTGTTGCACTTTGCAGCTGTAGGGATAAATTAAAATCTTAAATTAATTTTCAAAAACTCACGGACATCAGAAGCACAATAATATCACTTCCAAGCACAACTTTTAAGTTGGGTTCCCCCCCCCCCACCCCCGCCCTCCCCCCACCCCACCCCCGCCGCCCCCCCCCCGCCCCCCCGCCCCCCCCCCCCCCCCCCCCCCCCCCCCGCCCCCCCCCCCCCCCCCCCACTCCCCCCCGCCCCCCCCCGCCGCCCCCCCCGCCCCCCCCCCCCCCCACCCCCCCCCCCCCCCACCCCCCCCCCCCCCCACCCCCCCCCCCCCCCACCCCCCCCCCCCCCCACCCCCCCCCCCCCCCACCCCCCCCCCCCCCCACCCCCCCCCCCCCCCACCCCCCCCCCCCCCCACCCCCCCCCCCCCCCACCCCCCCCCCCCCCCACCCCCCCCCCCCCCCACCCCCCCCCCCCCCCACCCCCCCCCCCCCCCACCCCCCCCCCCCCCCACCCCCCCCCCCCCCCACCCCCCCCCCCCCCCACCCCCCCCCCCCCCCACCCCCCCCCCCCCCCACCCCCCCCCCCCCCCACCCCCCCCCCCCCCCACCCCCCCCCCCCCCCACCCCCCCCCCCCCCCACCCCCCCCCCCCCCCACCCCCCCCCCCCCCCACCCCCCCCCCCCCCCACCCCCCCCCCCCCCCACCCCCCCCCCCCCCCACCCCCCCCCCCCCCCACCCCCCCCCCCCCCCACCCCCCCCCCCCCCCACCCCCCCCCCCCCCCACCCCCCCCCCCCCCCACCCCCCCCCCCCCCCACCCCCCCCCCCCCCCACCCCCCCCCCCCCCCACCCCCCCCCCCCCCCACCCCCCCCCCCCCCCACCCCCCCCCCCCCCCACCCCCCCCCCCCCCCACCCCCCCCCCCCCCCACCCCCCCCCCCCCCCACCCCCCCCCCCCCCCACCCCCCCCCCCCCCCACCCCCCCCCCCCCCCACCCCCCCCCCCCCCCACCCCCCCCCCCCCCCACCCCCCCCCCCCCCCACCCCCCCCCCCCCCCACCCCCCCCCCCCCCCACCCCCCCCCCCCCCCACCCCCCCCCCCCCCCACCCCCCCCCCCCCCCACCCCCCCCCCCCCCCACCCCCCCCCCCCCCCACCCCCCCCCCCCCCCACCCCCCCCCCCCCCCACCCCCCCCCCCCCCCACCCCCCCCCCCCCCCACCCCCCCCCCCCCCCACCCCCCCCCCCCCCCACCCCCCCCCCCCCCCACCCCCCCCCCCCCCCACCCCCCCCCCCCCCCACCCCCCCCCCCCCCCACCCCCCCCCCCCCCCACCCCCCCCCCCCCCCACCCCCCCCCCCCCCCACCCCCCCCCCCCCCCACCCCCCCCCCCCCCCACCCCCCCCCCCCCCCACCCCCCCCCCCCCCCACCCCCCCCCCCCCCCACCCCCCCCCCCCCCCACCCCCCCCCCCCCCCACCCCCCCCCCCCCCCACCCCCCCCCCCCCCCACCCCCCCCCCCCCCCACCCCCCCCCCCCCCCACCCCCCCCCCCCCCCACCCCCCCCCCCCCCCACCCCCCCCCCCCCCCACCCCCCCCCCCCCCCACCCCCCCCCCCCCCCACCCCCCCCCCCCCCCACCCCCCCCCCCCCCCACCCCCCCCCCCCCCCACCCCCCCCCCCCCCCACCCCCCCCCCCCCCCACCCCCCCCCCCCCCCACCCCCCCCCCCCCCCACCCCCCCCCCCCCCCACCCCCCCCCCCCCCCACCCCCCCCCCCCCCCACCCCCCCCCCCCCCCACCCCCCCCCCCCCCCACCCCCCCCCCCCCCCACCCCCCCCCCCCCCCACCCCCCCCCCCCCCCACCCCCCCCCCCCCCCACCCCCCCCCCCCCCCACCCCCCCCCCCCCCCACCCCCCCCCCCCCCCACCCCCCCCCCCCCCCACCCCCCCCCCCCCCCACCCCCCCCCCCCCCCACCCCCCCCCCCCCCCACCCCCCCCCCCCCCCACCCCCCCCCCCCCCCACCCCCCCCCCCCCCCACCCCCCCCCCCCCCCACCCCCCCCCCCCCCCACCCCCCCCCCCCCCCACCCCCCCCCCCCCCCACCCCCCCCCCCCCCCACCCCCCCCCCCCCCCACCCCCCCCCCCCCCCACCCCCCCCCCCCCCCACCCCCCCCCCCCCCCACCCCCCCCCCCCCCCACCCCCCCCCCCCCCCACCCCCCCCCCCCCCCACCCCCCCCCCCCCCCACCCCCCCCCCCCCCCACCCCCCCCCCCCCCCACCCCCCCCCCCCCCCACCCCCCCCCCCCCCCACCCCCCCCCCCCCCCACCCCCCCCCCCCCCCACCCCCCCCCCCCCCCACCCCCCCCCCCCCCCACCCCCCCCCCCCCCCACCCCCCCCCCCCCCCACCCCCCCCCCCCCCCACCCCCCCCCCCCCCCACCCCCCCCCCCCCCCACCCCCCCCCCCCCCCACCCCCCCCCCCCCCCACCCCCCCCCCCCCCCACCCCCCCCCCCCCCCACCCCCCCCCCCCCCCACCCCCCCCCCCCCCCACCCCCCCCCCCCCCCACCCCCCCCCCCCCCCACCCCCCCCCCCCCCCACCCCCCCCCCCCCCCACCCCCCCCCCCCCCCACCCCCCCCCCCCCCCACCCCCCCCCCCCCCCACCCCCCCCCCCCCCCACCCCCCCCCCCCCCCACCCCCCCCCCCCCCCACCCCCCCCCCCCCCCACCCCCCCCCCCCCCCACCCCCCCCCCCCCCCACCCCCCCCCCCCCCCACCCCCCCCCCCCCCCACCCCCCCCCCCCCCCACCCCCCCCCCCCCCCACCCCCCCCCCCCCCCACCCCCCCCCCCCCCCACCCCCCCCCCCCCCCACCCCCCCCCCCCCCCACCCCCCCCCCCCCCCACCCCCCCCCCCCCCCACCCCCCCCCCCCCCCACCCCCCCCCCCCCCCACCCCCCCCCCCCCCCACCCCCCCCCCCCCCCACCCCCCCCCCCCCCCACCCCCCCCCCCCCCCACCCCCCCCCCCCCCCACCCCCCCCCCCCCCCACCCCCCCCCCCCCCCACCCCCCCCCCCCCCCACCCCCCCCCCCCCCCACCCCCCCCCCCCCCCACCCCCCCCCCCCCCCACCCCCCCCCCCCCCCACCCCCCCCCCCCCCCACCCCCCCCCCCCCCCACCCCCCCCCCCCCCCACCCCCCCCCCCCCCCACCCCCCCCCCCCCCCACCCCCCCCCCCCCCCACCCCCCCCCCCCCCCACCCCCCCCCCCCCCCACCCCCCCCCCCCCCCACCCCCCCCCCCCCCCACCCCCCCCCCCCCCCACCCCCCCCCCCCCCCACCCCCCCCCCCCCCCACCCCCCCCCCCCCCCACCCCCCCCCCCCCCCACCCCCCCCCCCCCCCACCCCCCCCCCCCCCCACCCCCCCCCCCCCCCACCCCCCCCCCCCCCCACCCCCCCCCCCCCCCACCCCCCCCCCCCCCCACCCCCCCCCCCCCCCACCCCCCCCCCCCCCCACCCCCCCCCCCCCCCACCCCCCCCCCCCCCCACCCCCCCCCCCCCCCACCCCCCCCCCCCCCCACCCCCCCCCCCCCCCACCCCCCCCCCCCCCCACCCCCCCCCCCCCCCACCCCCCCCCCCCCCCACCCCCCCCCCCCCCCACCCCCCCCCCCCCCCACCCCCCCCCCCCCCCACCCCCCCCCCCCCCCACCCCCCCCCCCCCCCACCCCCCCCCCCCCCCACCCCCCCCCCCCCCCACCCCCCCCCCCCCCCACCCCCCCCCCCCCCCACCCCCCCCCCCCCCCACCCCCCCCCCCCCCCACCCCCCCCCCCCCCCACCCCCCCCCCCCCCCACCCCCCCCCCCCCCCACCCCCCCCCCCCCCCACCCCCCCCCCCCCCCACCCCCCCCCCCCCCCACCCCCCCCCCCCCCCACCCCCCCCCCCCCCCACCCCCCCCCCCCCCCACCCCCCCCCCCCCCCACCCCCCCCCCCCCCCACCCCCCCCCCCCCCCACCCCCCCCCCCCCCCACCCCCCCCCCCCCCCACCCCCCCCCCCCCCCACCCCCCCCCCCCCCCACCCCCCCCCCCCCCCACCCCCCCCCCCCCCCACCCCCCCCCCCCCCCACCCCCCCCCCCCCCCACCCCCCCCCCCCCCCACCCCCCCCCCCCCCCACCCCCCCCCCCCCCCACCCCCCCCCCCCCCCACCCCCCCCCCCCCCCACCCCCCCCCCCCCCCACCCCCCCCCCCCCCCACCCCCCCCCCCCCCCACCCCCCCCCCCCCCCACCCCCCCCCCCCCCCACCCCCCCCCCCCCCCACCCCCCCCCCCCCCCACCCCCCCCCCCCCCCACCCCCCCCCCCCCCCACCCCCCCCCCCCCCCACCCCCCCCCCCCCCCACCCCCCCCCCCCCCCACCCCCCCCCCCCCCCACCCCCCCCCCCCCCCACCCCCCCCCCCCCCCACCCCCCCCCCCCCCCACCCCCCCCCCCCCCCACCCCCCCCCCCCCCCACCCCCCCCCCCCCCCACCCCCCCCCCCCCCCACCCCCCCCCCCCCCCACCCCCCCCCCCCCCCACCCCCCCCCCCCCCCACCCCCCCCCCCCCCCACCCCCCCCCCCCCCCACCCCCCCCCCCCCCCACCCCCCCCCCCCCCCACCCCCCCCCCCCCCCACCCCCCCCCCCCCCCACCCCCCCCCCCCCCCACCCCCCCCCCCCCCCACCCCCCCCCCCCCCCACCCCCCCCCCCCCCCACCCCCCCCCCCCCCCACCCCCCCCCCCCCCCACCCCCCCCCCCCCCCACCCCCCCCCCCCCCCACCCCCCCCCCCCCCCACCCCCCCCCCCCCCCACCCCCCCCCCCCCCCACCCCCCCCCCCCCCCACCCCCCCCCCCCCCCACCCCCCCCCCCCCCCACCCCCCCCCCCCCCCACCCCCCCCCCCCCCCACCCCCCCCCCCCCCCACCCCCCCCCCCCCCCACCCCCCCCCCCCCCCACCCCCCCCCCCCCCCACCCCCCCCCCCCCCCACCCCCCCCCCCCCCCACCCCCCCCCCCCCCCACCCCCCCCCCCCCCCACCCCCCCCCCCCCCCACCCCCCCCCCCCCCCACCCCCCCCCCCCCCCACCCCCCCCCCCCCCCACCCCCCCCCCCCCCCACCCCCCCCCCCCCCCACCCCCCCCCCCCCCCACCCCCCCCCCCCCCCACCCCCCCCCCCCCCCACCCCCCCCCCCCCCCACCCCCCCCCCCCCCCACCCCCCCCCCCCCCCACCCCCCCCCCCCCCCACCCCCCCCCCCCCCCACCCCCCCCCCCCCCCACCCCCCCCCCCCCCCACCCCCCCCCCCCCCCACCCCCCCCCCCCCCCACCCCCCCCCCCCCCCACCCCCCCCCCCCCCCACCCCCCCCCCCCCCCACCCCCCCCCCCCCCCACCCCCCCCCCCCCCCACCCCCCCCCCCCCCCACCCCCCCCCCCCCCCACCCCCCCCCCCCCCCACCCCCCCCCCCCCCCACCCCCCCCCCCCCCCACCCCCCCCCCCCCCCACCCCCCCCCCCCCCCACCCCCCCCCCCCCCCACCCCCCCCCCCCCCCACCCCCCCCCCCCCCCACCCCCCCCCCCCCCCACCCCCCCCCCCCCCCACCCCCCCCCCCCCCCACCCCCCCCCCCCCCCACCCCCCCCCCCCCCCACCCCCCCCCCCCCCCACCCCCCCCCCCCCCCACCCCCCCCCCCCCCCACCCCCCCCCCCCCCCACCCCCCCCCCCCCCCACCCCCCCCCCCCCCCACCCCCCCCCCCCCCCACCCCCCCCCCCCCCCACCCCCCCCCCCCCCCACCCCCCCCCCCCCCCACCCCCCCCCCCCCCCACCCCCCCCCCCCCCCACCCCCCCCCCCCCCCACCCCCCCCCCCCCCCACCCCCCCCCCCCCCCACCCCCCCCCCCCCCCACCCCCCCCCCCCCCCACCCCCCCCCCCCCCCACCCCCCCCCCCCCCCACCCCCCCCCCCCCCCACCCCCCCCCCCCCCCACCCCCCCCCCCCCCCACCCCCCCCCCCCCCCACCCCCCCCCCCCCCCACCCCCCCCCCCCCCCACCCCCCCCCCCCCCCACCCCCCCCCCCCCCCACCCCCCCCCCCCCCCACCCCCCCCCCCCCCCACCCCCCCCCCCCCCCACCCCCCCCCCCCCCCACCCCCCCCCCCCCCCACCCCCCCCCCCCCCCACCCCCCCCCCCCCCCACCCCCCCCCCCCCCCACCCCCCCCCCCCCCCACCCCCCCCCCCCCCCACCCCCCCCCCCCCCCACCCCCCCCCCCCCCCACCCCCCCCCCCCCCCACCCCCCCCCCCCCCCACCCCCCCCCCCCCCCACCCCCCCCCCCCCCCACCCCCCCCCCCCCCCACCCCCCCCCCCCCCCACCCCCCCCCCCCCCCACCCCCCCCCCCCCCCACCCCCCCCCCCCCCCACCCCCCCCCCCCCCCACCCCCCCCCCCCCCCACCCCCCCCCCCCCCCACCCCCCCCCCCCCCCACCCCCCCCCCCCCCCACCCCCCCCCCCCCCCACCCCCCCCCCCCCCCACCCCCCCCCCCCCCCACCCCCCCCCCCCCCCACCCCCCCCCCCCCCCACCCCCCCCCCCCCCCACCCCCCCCCCCCCCCACCCCCCCCCCCCCCCACCCCCCCCCCCCCCCACCCCCCCCCCCCCCCACCCCCCCCCCCCCCCACCCCCCCCCCCCCCCACCCCCCCCCCCCCCCACCCCCCCCCCCCCCCACCCCCCCCCCCCCCCACCCCCCCCCCCCCCCACCCCCCCCCCCCCCCACCCCCCCCCCCCCCCACCCCCCCCCCCCCCCACCCCCCCCCCCCCCCACCCCCCCCCCCCCCCACCCCCCCCCCCCCCCACCCCCCCCCCCCCCCACCCCCCCCCCCCCCCACCCCCCCCCCCCCCCACCCCCCCCCCCCCCCACCCCCCCCCCCCCCCACCCCCCCCCCCCCCCACCCCCCCCCCCCCCCACCCCCCCCCCCCCCCACCCCCCCCCCCCCCCACCCCCCCCCCCCCCCACCCCCCCCCCCCCCCACCCCCCCCCCCCCCCACCCCCCCCCCCCCCCACCCCCCCCCCCCCCCACCCCCCCCCCCCCCCACCCCCCCCCCCCCCCACCCCCCCCCCCCCCCACCCCCCCCCCCCCCCACCCCCCCCCCCCCCCACCCCCCCCCCCCCCCACCCCCCCCCCCCCCCACCCCCCCCCCCCCCCACCCCCCCCCCCCCCCACCCCCCCCCCCCCCCACCCCCCCCCCCCCCCACCCCCCCCCCCCCCCACCCCCCCCCCCCCCCACCCCCCCCCCCCCCCACCCCCCCCCCCCCCCACCCCCCCCCCCCCCCACCCCCCCCCCCCCCCACCCCCCCCCCCCCCCACCCCCCCCCCCCCCCACCCCCCCCCCCCCCCACCCCCCCCCCCCCCCACCCCCCCCCCCCCCCACCCCCCCCCCCCCCCACCCCCCCCCCCCCCCACCCCCCCCCCCCCCCACCCCCCCCCCCCCCCACCCCCCCCCCCCCCCACCCCCCCCCCCCCCCACCCCCCCCCCCCCCCACCCCCCCCCCCCCCCACCCCCCCCCCCCCCCACCCCCCCCCCCCCCCACCCCCCCCCCCCCCCACCCCCCCCCCCCCCCACCCCCCCCCCCCCCCACCCCCCCCCCCCCCCACCCCCCCCCCCCCCCACCCCCCCCCCCCCCCACCCCCCCCCCCCCCCACCCCCCCCCCCCCCCACCCCCCCCCCCCCCCACCCCCCCCCCCCCCCACCCCCCCCCCCCCCCACCCCCCCCCCCCCCCACCCCCCCCCCCCCCCACCCCCCCCCCCCCCCACCCCCCCCCCCCCCCACCCCCCCCCCCCCCCACCCCCCCCCCCCCCCACCCCCCCCCCCCCCCACCCCCCCCCCCCCCCACCCCCCCCCCCCCCCACCCCCCCCCCCCCCCACCCCCCCCCCCCCCCACCCCCCCCCCCCCCCACCCCCCCCCCCCCCCACCCCCCCCCCCCCCCACCCCCCCCCCCCCCCACCCCCCCCCCCCCCCACCCCCCCCCCCCCCCACCCCCCCCCCCCCCCACCCCCCCCCCCCCCCACCCCCCCCCCCCCCCACCCCCCCCCCCCCCCACCCCCCCCCCCCCCCACCCCCCCCCCCCCCCACCCCCCCCCCCCCCCACCCCCCCCCCCCCCCACCCCCCCCCCCCCCCACCCCCCCCCCCCCCCACCCCCCCCCCCCCCCACCCCCCCCCCCCCCCACCCCCCCCCCCCCCCACCCCCCCCCCCCCCCACCCCCCCCCCCCCCCACCCCCCCCCCCCCCCACCCCCCCCCCCCCCCACCCCCCCCCCCCCCCACCCCCCCCCCCCCCCACCCCCCCCCCCCCCCACCCCCCCCCCCCCCCACCCCCCCCCCCCCCCACCCCCCCCCCCCCCCACCCCCCCCCCCCCCCACCCCCCCCCCCCCCCACCCCCCCCCCCCCCCACCCCCCCCCCCCCCCACCCCCCCCCCCCCCCACCCCCCCCCCCCCCCACCCCCCCCCCCCCCCACCCCCCCCCCCCCCCACCCCCCCCCCCCCCCACCCCCCCCCCCCCCCACCCCCCCCCCCCCCCACCCCCCCCCCCCCCCACCCCCCCCCCCCCCCACCCCCCCCCCCCCCCACCCCCCCCCCCCCCCACCCCCCCCCCCCCCCACCCCCCCCCCCCCCCACCCCCCCCCCCCCCCACCCCCCCCCCCCCCCACCCCCCCCCCCCCCCACCCCCCCCCCCCCCCACCCCCCCCCCCCCCCACCCCCCCCCCCCCCCACCCCCCCCCCCCCCCACCCCCCCCCCCCCCCACCCCCCCCCCCCCCCACCCCCCCCCCCCCCCACCCCCCCCCCCCCCCACCCCCCCCCCCCCCCACCCCCCCCCCCCCCCACCCCCCCCCCCCCCCACCCCCCCCCCCCCCCACCCCCCCCCCCCCCCACCCCCCCCCCCCCCCACCCCCCCCCCCCCCCACCCCCCCCCCCCCCCACCCCCCCCCCCCCCCACCCCCCCCCCCCCCCACCCCCCCCCCCCCCCACCCCCCCCCCCCCCCACCCCCCCCCCCCCCCACCCCCCCCCCCCCCCACCCCCCCCCCCCCCCACCCCCCCCCCCCCCCACCCCCCCCCCCCCCCACCCCCCCCCCCCCCCACCCCCCCCCCCCCCCACCCCCCCCCCCCCCCACCCCCCCCCCCCCCCACCCCCCCCCCCCCCCACCCCCCCCCCCCCCCACCCCCCCCCCCCCCCACCCCCCCCCCCCCCCACCCCCCCCCCCCCCCACCCCCCCCCCCCCCCACCCCCCCCCCCCCCCACCCCCCCCCCCCCCCACCCCCCCCCCCCCCCACCCCCCCCCCCCCCCACCCCCCCCCCCCCCCACCCCCCCCCCCCCCCACCCCCCCCCCCCCCCACCCCCCCCCCCCCCCACCCCCCCCCCCCCCCACCCCCCCCCCCCCCCACCCCCCCCCCCCCCCACCCCCCCCCCCCCCCACCCCCCCCCCCCCCCACCCCCCCCCCCCCCCACCCCCCCCCCCCCCCACCCCCCCCCCCCCCCACCCCCCCCCCCCCCCACCCCCCCCCCCCCCCACCCCCCCCCCCCCCCACCCCCCCCCCCCCCCACCCCCCCCCCCCCCCACCCCCCCCCCCCCCCACCCCCCCCCCCCCCCACCCCCCCCCCCCCCCACCCCCCCCCCCCCCCACCCCCCCCCCCCCCCACCCCCCCCCCCCCCCACCCCCCCCCCCCCCCACCCCCCCCCCCCCCCACCCCCCCCCCCCCCCACCCCCCCCCCCCCCCACCCCCCCCCCCCCCCACCCCCCCCCCCCCCCACCCCCCCCCCCCCCCACCCCCCCCCCCCCCCACCCCCCCCCCCCCCCACCCCCCCCCCCCCCCACCCCCCCCCCCCCCCACCCCCCCCCCCCCCCACCCCCCCCCCCCCCCACCCCCCCCCCCCCCCACCCCCCCCCCCCCCCACCCCCCCCCCCCCCCACCCCCCCCCCCCCCCACCCCCCCCCCCCCCCACCCCCCCCCCCCCCCACCCCCCCCCCCCCCCACCCCCCCCCCCCCCCACCCCCCCCCCCCCCCACCCCCCCCCCCCCCCACCCCCCCCCCCCCCCACCCCCCCCCCCCCCCACCCCCCCCCCCCCCCACCCCCCCCCCCCCCCACCCCCCCCCCCCCCCACCCCCCCCCCCCCCCACCCCCCCCCCCCCCCACCCCCCCCCCCCCCCACCCCCCCCCCCCCCCACCCCCCCCCCCCCCCACCCCCCCCCCCCCCCACCCCCCCCCCCCCCCACCCCCCCCCCCCCCCACCCCCCCCCCCCCCCACCCCCCCCCCCCCCCACCCCCCCCCCCCCCCACCCCCCCCCCCCCCCACCCCCCCCCCCCCCCACCCCCCCCCCCCCCCACCCCCCCCCCCCCCCACCCCCCCCCCCCCCCACCCCCCCCCCCCCCCACCCCCCCCCCCCCCCACCCCCCCCCCCCCCCACCCCCCCCCCCCCCCACCCCCCCCCCCCCCCACCCCCCCCCCCCCCCACCCCCCCCCCCCCCCACCCCCCCCCCCCCCCACCCCCCCCCCCCCCCACCCCCCCCCCCCCCCACCCCCCCCCCCCCCCACCCCCCCCCCCCCCCACCCCCCCCCCCCCCCACCCCCCCCCCCCCCCACCCCCCCCCCCCCCCACCCCCCCCCCCCCCCACCCCCCCCCCCCCCCACCCCCCCCCCCCCCCACCCCCCCCCCCCCCCACCCCCCCCCCCCCCCACCCCCCCCCCCCCCCACCCCCCCCCCCCCCCACCCCCCCCCCCCCCCACCCCCCCCCCCCCCCACCCCCCCCCCCCCCCACCCCCCCCCCCCCCCACCCCCCCCCCCCCCCACCCCCCCCCCCCCCCACCCCCCCCCCCCCCCACCCCCCCCCCCCCCCACCCCCCCCCCCCCCCACCCCCCCCCCCCCCCACCCCCCCCCCCCCCCACCCCCCCCCCCCCCCACCCCCCCCCCCCCCCACCCCCCCCCCCCCCCACCCCCCCCCCCCCCCACCCCCCCCCCCCCCCACCCCCCCCCCCCCCCACCCCCCCCCCCCCCCACCCCCCCCCCCCCCCACCCCCCCCCCCCCCCACCCCCCCCCCCCCCCACCCCCCCCCCCCCCCACCCCCCCCCCCCCCCACCCCCCCCCCCCCCCACCCCCCCCCCCCCCCACCCCCCCCCCCCCCCACCCCCCCCCCCCCCCACCCCCCCCCCCCCCCACCCCCCCCCCCCCCCACCCCCCCCCCCCCCCACCCCCCCCCCCCCCCACCCCCCCCCCCCCCCACCCCCCCCCCCCCCCACCCCCCCCCCCCCCCACCCCCCCCCCCCCCCACCCCCCCCCCCCCCCACCCCCCCCCCCCCCCACCCCCCCCCCCCCCCACCCCCCCCCCCCCCCACCCCCCCCCCCCCCCACCCCCCCCCCCCCCCACCCCCCCCCCCCCCCACCCCCCCCCCCCCCCACCCCCCCCCCCCCCCACCCCCCCCCCCCCCCACCCCCCCCCCCCCCCACCCCCCCCCCCCCCCACCCCCCCCCCCCCCCACCCCCCCCCCCCCCCACCCCCCCCCCCCCCCACCCCCCCCCCCCCCCACCCCCCCCCCCCCCCACCCCCCCCCCCCCCCACCCCCCCCCCCCCCCACCCCCCCCCCCCCCCACCCCCCCCCCCCCCCACCCCCCCCCCCCCCCACCCCCCCCCCCCCCCACCCCCCCCCCCCCCCACCCCCCCCCCCCCCCACCCCCCCCCCCCCCCACCCCCCCCCCCCCCCACCCCCCCCCCCCCCCACCCCCCCCCCCCCCCACCCCCCCCCCCCCCCACCCCCCCCCCCCCCCACCCCCCCCCCCCCCCACCCCCCCCCCCCCCCACCCCCCCCCCCCCCCACCCCCCCCCCCCCCCACCCCCCCCCCCCCCCACCCCCCCCCCCCCCCACCCCCCCCCCCCCCCACCCCCCCCCCCCCCCACCCCCCCCCCCCCCCACCCCCCCCCCCCCCCACCCCCCCCCCCCCCCACCCCCCCCCCCCCCCACCCCCCCCCCCCCCCACCCCCCCCCCCCCCCACCCCCCCCCCCCCCCACCCCCCCCCCCCCCCACCCCCCCCCCCCCCCACCCCCCCCCCCCCCCACCCCCCCCCCCCCCCACCCCCCCCCCCCCCCACCCCCCCCCCCCCCCACCCCCCCCCCCCCCCACCCCCCCCCCCCCCCACCCCCCCCCCCCCCCACCCCCCCCCCCCCCCACCCCCCCCCCCCCCCACCCCCCCCCCCCCCCACCCCCCCCCCCCCCCACCCCCCCCCCCCCCCACCCCCCCCCCCCCCCACCCCCCCCCCCCCCCACCCCCCCCCCCCCCCACCCCCCCCCCCCCCCACCCCCCCCCCCCCCCACCCCCCCCCCCCCCCACCCCCCCCCCCCCCCACCCCCCCCCCCCCCCACCCCCCCCCCCCCCCACCCCCCCCCCCCCCCACCCCCCCCCCCCCCCACCCCCCCCCCCCCCCACCCCCCCCCCCCCCCACCCCCCCCCCCCCCCACCCCCCCCCCCCCCCACCCCCCCCCCCCCCCACCCCCCCCCCCCCCCACCCCCCCCCCCCCCCACCCCCCCCCCCCCCCACCCCCCCCCCCCCCCACCCCCCCCCCCCCCCACCCCCCCCCCCCCCCACCCCCCCCCCCCCCCACCCCCCCCCCCCCCCACCCCCCCCCCCCCCCACCCCCCCCCCCCCCCACCCCCCCCCCCCCCCACCCCCCCCCCCCCCCACCCCCCCCCCCCCCCACCCCCCCCCCCCCCCACCCCCCCCCCCCCCCACCCCCCCCCCCCCCCACCCCCCCCCCCCCCCACCCCCCCCCCCCCCCACCCCCCCCCCCCCCCACCCCCCCCCCCCCCCACCCCCCCCCCCCCCCACCCCCCCCCCCCCCCACCCCCCCCCCCCCCCACCCCCCCCCCCCCCCACCCCCCCCCCCCCCCACCCCCCCCCCCCCCCACCCCCCCCCCCCCCCACCCCCCCCCCCCCCCACCCCCCCCCCCCCCCACCCCCCCCCCCCCCCACCCCCCCCCCCCCCCACCCCCCCCCCCCCCCACCCCCCCCCCCCCCCACCCCCCCCCCCCCCCACCCCCCCCCCCCCCCACCCCCCCCCCCCCCCACCCCCCCCCCCCCCCACCCCCCCCCCCCCCCACCCCCCCCCCCCCCCACCCCCCCCCCCCCCCACCCCCCCCCCCCCCCACCCCCCCCCCCCCCCACCCCCCCCCCCCCCCACCCCCCCCCCCCCCCACCCCCCCCCCCCCCCACCCCCCCCCCCCCCCACCCCCCCCCCCCCCCACCCCCCCCCCCCCCCACCCCCCCCCCCCCCCACCCCCCCCCCCCCCCACCCCCCCCCCCCCCCACCCCCCCCCCCCCCCACCCCCCCCCCCCCCCACCCCCCCCCCCCCCCACCCCCCCCCCCCCCCACCCCCCCCCCCCCCCACCCCCCCCCCCCCCCACCCCCCCCCCCCCCCACCCCCCCCCCCCCCCACCCCCCCCCCCCCCCACCCCCCCCCCCCCCCACCCCCCCCCCCCCCCACCCCCCCCCCCCCCCACCCCCCCCCCCCCCCACCCCCCCCCCCCCCCACCCCCCCCCCCCCCCACCCCCCCCCCCCCCCACCCCCCCCCCCCCCCACCCCCCCCCCCCCCCACCCCCCCCCCCCCCCACCCCCCCCCCCCCCCACCCCCCCCCCCCCCCACCCCCCCCCCCCCCCACCCCCCCCCCCCCCCACCCCCCCCCCCCCCCACCCCCCCCCCCCCCCACCCCCCCCCCCCCCCACCCCCCCCCCCCCCCACCCCCCCCCCCCCCCACCCCCCCCCCCCCCCACCCCCCCCCCCCCCCACCCCCCCCCCCCCCCACCCCCCCCCCCCCCCACCCCCCCCCCCCCCCACCCCCCCCCCCCCCCACCCCCCCCCCCCCCCACCCCCCCCCCCCCCCACCCCCCCCCCCCCCCACCCCCCCCCCCCCCCACCCCCCCCCCCCCCCACCCCCCCCCCCCCCCACCCCCCCCCCCCCCCACCCCCCCCCCCCCCCACCCCCCCCCCCCCCCACCCCCCCCCCCCCCCACCCCCCCCCCCCCCCACCCCCCCCCCCCCCCACCCCCCCCCCCCCCCACCCCCCCCCCCCCCCACCCCCCCCCCCCCCCACCCCCCCCCCCCCCCACCCCCCCCCCCCCCCACCCCCCCCCCCCCCCACCCCCCCCCCCCCCCACCCCCCCCCCCCCCCACCCCCCCCCCCCCCCACCCCCCCCCCCCCCCACCCCCCCCCCCCCCCACCCCCCCCCCCCCCCACCCCCCCCCCCCCCCACCCCCCCCCCCCCCCACCCCCCCCCCCCCCCACCCCCCCCCCCCCCCACCCCCCCCCCCCCCCACCCCCCCCCCCCCCCACCCCCCCCCCCCCCCACCCCCCCCCCCCCCCACCCCCCCCCCCCCCCACCCCCCCCCCCCCCCACCCCCCCCCCCCCCCACCCCCCCCCCCCCCCACCCCCCCCCCCCCCCACCCCCCCCCCCCCCCACCCCCCCCCCCCCCCACCCCCCCCCCCCCCCACCCCCCCCCCCCCCCACCCCCCCCCCCCCCCACCCCCCCCCCCCCCCACCCCCCCCCCCCCCCACCCCCCCCCCCCCCCACCCCCCCCCCCCCCCACCCCCCCCCCCCCCCACCCCCCCCCCCCCCCACCCCCCCCCCCCCCCACCCCCCCCCCCCCCCACCCCCCCCCCCCCCCACCCCCCCCCCCCCCCACCCCCCCCCCCCCCCACCCCCCCCCCCCCCCACCCCCCCCCCCCCCCACCCCCCCCCCCCCCCACCCCCCCCCCCCCCCACCCCCCCCCCCCCCCACCCCCCCCCCCCCCCACCCCCCCCCCCCCCCACCCCCCCCCCCCCCCACCCCCCCCCACCCCCAACCCCCCCACCCCCAACCCCCCCACCCCCACACCCCCCCCCACCCCCACCCCCCCCCCCCCCCACCCCCCCCCCCCCCCCCCCCCCCCCCCCACCCCCCCCCCCCCCCACCCACACCCCCCCCCCCCACCCCCCCCCCCCCCAAACCCCCCCCCCCCCAGCCCCGCCCCCCCCACCCCCCCCCCCCCCCCACCCCCGCCCCCCCCCACCCCCCCCCCCAACATCTGGAGAGCCGCAGGTTCCCTACCCCTGATCTAAGCAATACAACCTGCTGCCGCAGCTCAAGGAACGCTGGCAGCTAGCTGAGCGACAACTCATGATTCACCACAAAGGGACACAAGCAACTCATTGTTGCACCCTTTGAGATTCCATCTCGCATACCCTGGGAGCGTGGGCTCTCAAGGTTGGGAACCCCTGCTCAGTTATCCAAGCAAGAAATGGGCAGAGATGGCTTGCCATTGCCTTCCTCTGCAGAACAGTCCCAGTCTTCCTTAAAGCATGAGCATTTATTGTCATTGTGCATGCACAATGAAATTTACAGCAGCATTCCTCGATGCACACCATTCCAGACTCATACCCCATCCTCACTTTCCCCTTCCTCCACCCATCCCTACACAGCCCCAAACACATCAACACGAAGCCGCGGAGTTCAGCATAGCCACAGCTCTAGAGTAGAAGCTGTCTCTAAGCCTCTTTGTCCTAGTTTTGATAGACCTGTATCGTCTGCCGGATGGCAACAGTTCAAAAAGAGAGAGTGCTGGATGAGACGGGTCTCTCAGAATATTTTGGGCTTTCTTTAGGCTTCGGGAATTATAGAGTTCTTCCAAGGAGGGGAGAGGGCAGCCGATAATCCTCTGTGCAGTAGTGATCACCCTTGGTAGTCCCCCATCCAAGAATTAACTACAGCAGTCCTGTCTTTCTTGGTGGTCTCCTATTCAAATATTGACCATAGTTACCTGTGCTTCACTTGCAACCTAATATGTGACTTGACAAGTCTGGGCTGTTATAGATAAGAGTACTACTATTATTAATAGTAGGAGCAGCAGTGGCGTAGGAGGTTAAGAGCTCGTGTATCTAATCTGGAGGAACCGGGTTTGATTCCCAGCTCTGCCGCCTGAGCTGTGGAGGCTTCTCTGGGGAATTCAGATTAGCCTGTACACTCCCACACATGCCAGCTGGGTGACCTTGGGCTAGTCACAGCTTCTTGGAGCTCTCTCAGCCCCACCTACCTCACAGGGTGTTTGTTGTGAGGGGGGAAGGGCAAGGAGATTGTAAGCCCCTTTGAGTCTCTTACAGGAGAGAAAGGGGGGATATAAATCCAAACTCTTCTTCTTCCTCTTCTTCTACTACTACTGGAGCAGGTGGTTAGTAGTGGTAGTGATTATGAGTAGGTGGACTCTAATCTGGAGAACCCAGTTTGATTCCCCACTCCTCCACACGAGCGGCATACTCTTATCCAGTGAACGGCATTTGTTTCCCCGCTCCTCCACATGTAGACTGCTAGGTGAGCTTGGGCTAGTCGCAGTTCTCGCAGGACTCTCTCAGCCTCGCCTACCTCACAAGGTGTCTGTTGTGGGGAGGGGAAGGGAAGGTAGTTGCAAGCTGCTTAAAGGTTGAGAAAAGCGTGTTTGGAGGACCACCCCGTGATCTGCCCAGTGCAATATTTGATGGGGCTTTTCAATAGCTGCATTTCAGGAGCGTTTCAGATTTAGCAAGGGGAGGAAGTTTGTTTCCCATTGTCTACCTCCCGCTAGCATTTTAAAAGAACTGTTTCTTGCAGCCAACTGCATGGCAATTTTCGCTTTTCCCACTTTCATTTCCTGCCTTCCTGTAATGTTAACAACTCACTCAGCGACACTCTTCTAGTCCTTTTACTGGGAATGCAACTGGGGAGACGTGGAGCAATTTCTTCATTAAGTGCACTATCAGGTAAAGTGGTGGAGCACCTTTCTCTTCTCCCCCGGCTCTGGCAGAAAACTTCAGGGATCTCACTCCCTCAACGCAAACTTATGTGGAAACGCACGGCAATGCCTTCAAGGATTAATTCCACAAACCTTAAATTGCAGTTTAATTTGAAAACTAATTCAGGCCCATAATTGGCTTTCTGTTCAAATCACTGAGGCTAAAAGATTTAAATTCTTAATATCCAGATGACTTTCAAGTATCACGCCCCATCTGTGCATTAGCCCAGAATTTTAATCTCTCAAGGGGATCTCGACTGGCAGAGGAATAAAATAAATAAATAAACAAACAACGGGAGAGCTAATGGAATTATCTGACCCCCCCTTTTTTTTAGAAAATCCTTGGCATTCTGGAGAATATTTATTTTTATGAGATTTCTCCAATTTAATTTGCGAGGGGTAGATCTCACTCCCAGCTATTTAATTTTTTAAAAGGGACATCAATAACGGGAACAGCACTATTGAAGAGAAGAGCTAATGCAGCTGTACAAAAGCAGAGAAGGCGAGGGATTTTAATTACAACATCCTTCACTTAAGCAATAATAGTGGTGATGCTGCTCTCCTTTGTAGTATTTAGAAGATTTTTCAGGGTGTCCTGTTTTGAAAAAGGAAGCAGGAACCCACTTTGCTCATCCAGTTGGTGCTGTAAGCAAGGAAAGCCCTATTCCCTGATTTGCAACTAATTTTTAAATAGGGTTACCAGTCAATGGCTGGCACCTGGCAAGAGATGGGGGTGGTTGGTGGTTGGGAAGGGCACCATGGTTGCATGAGATATGATGTCACTTCCAGGGGAAACCAGAAGTACCACCATGCCATTCTAGGTCTTGCTGGAAACTCAGTGGTAAACCACAGAGTTTCCAGCTATTCATAGAGCAATGTGACGTCATTTCTAGGTTTTTTTCAGAAGAGACATCATGTTGCATGCGCTGGTGGGGATTGAAAACTCCCCACCAGAGGGAGCAGTGATGGGAAACTCCATAGTGGATGATCTGGCAGTGCTCCAATGGGAGACATGGCAACCCTCCCATTAAATGAAGTCAGGTTTTCAACTGAGAAGTGCAGTAGCACCAGTAATGATGGTTCACTGGAGAGATCTACTCCTACACAAGCTGAGGTACAACACACTTTCCTCTAAGTAGAAAAGGTTGTACAGTCATACTGGTCCAAGCAAAATCCAAAAAACCTGAAAAGTCCATTCATGCATTACTTTTTATTTGGACCAACCAATCCCACACAAACATTGTGCAAGTTTTTGCGCTCACCAGATCTCTTCAGTAGGTTAGATGTTACAAAAAAAAATATGAAAAGCAGATGCTTCAGTGGATGGCATATATGTTCTGAGAATTTTGGGGCATTTTGGTCTGTAATTGAAGAATTGAGGGGGGAAAGTCAGGGTCCGTGGTTGGAATTCCTTCTGCCCTCCAGGGGATCCAACCTGTTGTCTAGCAAAAGATCATATATAAAGGTACAAGCTACTGGTTTTTTTAAATCTAAGTTTGATGGGACAAATATATGGTGGAATAATACCAAAGCACATGCAAAGACTGAATTTTGGTCACAGGATAAACCAGAGGTGGGATCCAGCAGGTTCTCACAGGTTCCCTAGAGTAGGTTACTAATTATTTGTGTGTGCCGAGAGGGGGTTACTAATTGGTGATTTTGCCACGTGATTTTTGCCTTAGTTACGCCCCTCCTCTCAGCAGTAGCGCGCAGAACTTGAAGCAGTCTAGCAGGAGGTGCACTGGTGTGCGTGGCAGCCTGCACTTGCGTACATTCATTTCCCGCCCAAGGACTGGCGCAGCGGCTGCGTCCTTGCCACAGCCCCGCCCAGGAATGTCCCACCCCTGGAATGCCCAGCCACGCCCCCCGTCGTGCCCCGCCCAGCCCCATTGGCACCACACCACAGTTTGAATCCCACCACCATGGGAACCTGTTACTAAAATTGTTGGATCCCACCACTGGTATAAACAGTATCTAGACACATTTATATGCTTGGTTTTAATTATTGAACATGGCATTAGAAACCAGTCACCAATGCTTAATAGTCATTGTACCCCTAGATTCGACATAGCAATAAAACAGTTCTCTCTCTCTCTCTCTCTCTCTCTCTCCCTCCCTCTCTCTCTCTGTGTGTGTGTGTGTGTGTGTGTTGTATGGTGGGGTAGAGGTGACTAGAAAGCTTCCTTTCTACTGATCTTTGTAACTTGGAAAAGCAATTTCCCCTCCAGGAACATATATATTTTTGAAACTGCAGGCAAGCCTGATGAAAGTCAGTTCAGACCCATAATTCCAGCTTCCGTACAATACAGAAAATTCTCCCCATAATTGGCTATCCACTTATTATAGACAGAACTCCTGAAATAGGAACAGTCCATAAAAAATTATGAACAGGTGGTGACTCTTAGCAGATGAGGCAGGGGAAAAAGAAAACGATTCTGTGTCTCGCTGAAGAAATGCACAGCCTCTTGATTCTGCCACAGCCCAGTACAGCTTTACTTGGACAAGTTCAAAAAGGAGACCATTCTCCAGGAACAGGGAACATCTCTGCAACATCTACTCCACCGGGGGAGGAGGCAGTGGAATGCAAAGACCTTTATCCACCCTCGAAAGGAAACTTCTGCAACTCGGAGAGAACTTCGCTGATTAGGACTGCCGGAGGGACCAGGGGGAATTTTGGGCTGCGGCTTTGCAGCAGCATTTTTTGAAACTTAGCTGTGTTCTTCATAGAGAGGCAGAGTTCAAAGACGCCGAACATGATTGGAGGCAGCTAAAACATGGCCTCTTTTAAGATCCGCTTTCAATCAGAAGCAAGGCGGTAAATCAAAACAGCTTCCAGGGGAGGGGAGCTGATACGGGGTCTGTTTTTTTTTTAAAAAAATGTTCATTATCTTGGCGTGGTCTCTGCACTAATTGCTGAAGCTCAGCAAACCCCCTGCGTTTAACTAAAAGGAAGCTAAAGGCTACATCTGCATACCCTCCACCCTCACGACATGAGAAATAGTTAAGGAGAATTTATTTTTCAGCATTCTGAAAGGAGAGGAAAGGGAGTTTTCTTTTAATGTGAGTCTAGGGGGCAATATAAACTCAGCTGGATATGTCATTGCTTACATGGACTGGTGATTTTATTCCAGGAGGGTTTTCATTTTCAGCGATATAATGAATGGCCCCTTCTGCACAGGCAACACAAACAGGTTAAGTGAGTCCATATTGGCTGCCTCGCCATTTGCATGGCAGGTGCCGGGACCATCCGGGATTACTGGGGGCCCAACCACAGGATCGGGATGTTTCGCACGGGAAAAGCTTTGTTTAAAGAAAGTCCAAGGCGACTAGTTGCTTTTGGACTCCTTTAACCTTTAAAGATCCCTTGAAAGTTTAAAGATCCCTGGCCTGAACAAATTGAGTAAACAATAAATAAGCATGAGCTCGTTTGGGCTCAACACTGACTTAGGGCCACTCAACCTGATATACTTCACAGGGTTGTTGTGAGGGTAAAGTGAAGAAGGAAAGAACCATGTAAGTTGCCTGGATTGGATAAAATTAATTAAAATCCCTATATTAGGGAATTGTTTGGTAAGAGTTATGTGGAGCCTAAAACAGAGATATGAAACTCCAGCATGCTTGCAACTGTGTGGTCCCTTCCCACCAGCCTAGTCCAAATTTGGGCTCTGTAATTCTTGCATGCAGTTTCTGTGCCTTTCTTTCTTTCTTTCTTTCTTTCTTTCTTCCTTTCTTCCTTTCTTCCTTCCTTCCTTCCTTCCTTCCTTCCTTCCTTCCTTCCTTCCTTCCTTCCTTCCTTCCTTCCTTCCTTCCTTCCTTCCTTCCTTCCTTCCTGAAGGACCTAGTCTATCCTCCCAACGGTCTTTCACAAGACAGGGTGAGCATATGCATCTTTGTAAGTGCCTGTCCTGCCTCTTGGGCAAAAACAGAATGCAAGTGCTTTGAATAAACAAGGACAAAGATGTATGAAGGCTGAGTTTAGAGGGAGAAAAAGTCTGAGCCAATTGGCACCCACATTTGCAGACATCAGGACACAAGAGCCTAGCCAACAGCTTGATCTTGTTTGTTTTTCAACATCACATCAGAATTACTGCAGCATGCGCAGAATTAGAGCTTTCCATAGCTCCATCGCCATGATATTCAGCAAAGGTTCGGAAAAGAAACTCAACACCAACAGAAACCTTTTAAAGAGAGTACAGATTGAGTCAAGGAAAATACATCAAAGGCCAGTGTAATTGCTTCTAAACAGGAGAGAGAGAGAGAGCTTTGTACCCATATTGTGGTTTGGGATGCACAGTACCTCCTCCCCCCAGTCAGACCATCACTGTAACCAGAGAAACAAGTATTTTGTAGCCAAAGGAATCCCATTCTGATTTAATAGCTTAAAGGCTTATCTGGATTTGAAACAAGAAGAGGCTGCAATTTACTCTATCTATCATCCTAATGAGCAGGGCTAGTTTAACATTTGGTAACTCTTTTCTGTATCGATCGGGGTTAGAATAAGATGTGGGAAGTTTGATTTGCTATGGAAGTGTCAAGAGGATCATGGCTCATTTCAAATTACACGAGAGCCCTCGATAGCTTGCCTGATGAATCCCTGATGGAACCGGGAGAAGAGGGTAGCGAATCCTTTCTGCGCAAAGAGTTCTTAGAATGCGGGAAACGTTAATTCATACCCAGGCTTCCGAATGATTTTATCCGAATGCAGAGTGGAGGAGGATTCGGCCCGATCATATCAAGCTGTCCTCCTAGACACAATCCAGTGATAACAACAGAGGTTATGCAGAGTCACTCTTTATGGGCTGGATCCTGAATAGCATTTCAGTGGGTGTAAGGACTTCCACCCATCGAACATGATTTTTCCATCTTCTACTTTCTGCAGGAACCTAAAACTCCCCTTCAAAATCTTGTTCTTGGTAGACCCCTGTGGCACCAGCAGAATTGGGGTGGGGACATTTGGGGCTCCTCCAGGAGGTGGGAAAATCACACTTTGTGTGCAAAAATCCTTGTATCTGAAGAAATGCCAGTCAAGATCCAAGCCTACCAGTATTATTCCATGTCCACAGTTAGTTGACCCGGCATCTGAAGAACTGAAACCTGGTCAAGAAAATTAGGACTCATGTTTGAAGAGTGGCCTGAACCGAGCATCAAAGCCAGTTCACATTGGCACAGTAAAGTAAGGGTGACTTTAGTACAGGACACTGAGTTAGCAAACAGAGGCTGTTTTCGCATGGGCGGAATACAGTGTCCCAGGAACGCTAAAAACAGCGTCCCTGGGGAGGGGCTCGCACGGCCGCTGCTGCTGCATCACAACAGTGGCGGCCTTGCAACCCCCGAGCGGTGCGAAGCTGCTGTTTCCGAACCTTGCTCCCTGAGCGAGGTTTTTCAGAAACAGCGGCTTCCAACTGCTGCCGTGCAAATGGCAGCGGCTGGAAGGCACCATGCCCCCTTTCTCGAATGCCTAACCGTCCGTCTGACCTTCTGGCATGTCGCCCAGGCCAGGGGACACGCCCCCTGCCCTGTGACTCCAGAGCTGTCACGCAGGGCAGGGGGCGTGTCCCCTGGCTTGGGCGACGTGCCGGAAGGTCTGAGGGATGGTAAGGTGTTTGGGTGACGGAAACGGCCAGAGTTTAGACTGCTGAAATTGGTGGAAAATGTTCTCCAGCTTTCTGGCTTAAAAACAAAAAGGCAATGGGACACAGGATAAAATAACTATATCCCACCTTTCATTCTGGTTCAAATTTGAAGCCTTCTTCCAATCTAAGGAGGTTTAAGTTGGAGTCTCATTAGGCTGGAAGGAAGCTACTTGGAGTAGAGCTTAATCCATCCTTTTTCCACAACCACTTTTCTCTGAACCCCATCACAGCCACGGTATCTAACTCACCCAACATCAAAGGCGAAGTCATGCTTTGCAGAGCTGGCAAGCCATGAAGTTGCCAACTGGGAGAGGTCAGTTTTGGTCTGGCTGTCTATGTTTTCTCTTGACCTCCATTTTCAGAGAGATGGCAGCAGGAATACATAATTTCTCCTCAGTAATGCCATCACACAGTCAAATCTGATTGGTTATTCAGTATTGTGGTATCACCATGATCCCAAATGGGATGGGATCACACAGTGAGGAAACTCTTTTAAGTAGAAAAAAACTGATAACGAAGCAGCTGTGAAACAAGGAAATAATGGCTATGAGAAAGCTTAAGAAATGTTCAAGAGTCGGCTGTTGTAGGTTTTCTGGGCTATGTGGCCATGACGGGCAGTTTTGGCACCTGCACCTGCACCTGTGATGAGGCTGAAACGTTTGCAGCAAAACCTACCAGATCATGGCCACATAGCCCATAACAGCCAGTTGATTCCAGTTGTGAAAGACTCTGACAATACTTTCAGAAGAGTGCTTAAAACTACACGCTCTGCCACACACACAACACAGGAAGGTAGCACGTTTGAGAGCACGGAAGACTAGAACAACTTCTTGATACTTAGTTTTCTAGTGAGAAGCATCAAAATAAGTCAAGAGAAAAGAGGTTTATTATTGTTTCCCTAAGACATAACACAAAATACTTTATCTCTGCTATACGTCGGCAGCTTAGCCCGATTCCTCGCGAGGCAGAAAGGCAATTCATCCCAATTGCCAGTCCCCTTGTTAAAAATAGTGTCCTCTGAGGTTTTTCGATGACAACGACCTCAGGCAGCAAAGATGTTATGATAAATGTTTCCTGACACAATCCGGGAGTCAGGTGATATTTAACCCTCCCACCAGGTAAACAACAATGGGGAACAAATTTATCCAGGGAAAACAACCTCATTAAGGTTACCTTGAGGCCTGGCTTTTACGGCCGTTTCATAGAAATAACCTCCATTTCTCTCTCTCTCTTTTTTTTTGAAAAATCCACATCAGTTATAAAATCTGTTGACAGATAAAAGTTTGCAGACAACTGACTTATCAGACAAATTGGTTTAATGGACTAATTAGTGCAAAAATATTGGATCTCTCTCAATGCAGGTGGTCACATTTCGAACATAATGAGGGTAGCTGTTCTTCCTGACTAAGGAACAAAGACCCTTTTTTTTTATGTTTTGCAGAAAGTAGCTAACCTGAGTGGAGAGATGAATATAGGGTGCTGGAACCTTTTCAGCGGAAAGAGCTTTAATGAAAAACCAAACAAAAATTCACATTTGAATAAACACGCGGTTGTAAACAGAGACTTTTCCTAATATGTAATTCAATCTACAGAAGGCTTTGATCCCATATCCACGTGAGCTGTTGACTAGGTTTTCAGAACTGGAGATCAAATTCTAAGGTACGTTTGAGTCATTTTTTTTTCTTAGTCTGCAAATGGCTGACTTGCTTTTGCCAGGCCCAGAGCCAAGATCCTGCATAACTATTTTTCCATGGTGGAACACCATCGTGGAACTAATCCATGCCAGATCTAAGGTTGGTCCCATAGGTTCTTCAGTTAGTATAACCCTGAGTTGTAAATTCATCAATTCTGCCTAAAACTTAGTCAAGAACTAGACTCTCCCTGGCTCTGACTCATTTGAGCCATTTCCCACAGTATTGTTCTTTCCTGACAATGGAACCTTGCTTTGTCAGGAAGACTGCCTCTCTTAGCACCCCCAGAGGGTCACATTTTCCAATATCTAGTCCTCCCAAACAAGGTCCCCTTGACCTTTGGACCCTGAGCTGCCTTTGGTTCAGTTCCACTGTGCTCGATGTCGCCCCCTTTCTCTGCAACAGGTACTGAACTCTGCTTCGTTGGACCTTCTTCTCTAGAACTGGTAAATATAGTGCTCCCTGCAACAACCTGTACTATTTCAAACCTATTTTTTCACCTCTGTTTAAATGCTATGCTCCTTGCAACTCTGTGGTGTTTTGCCAAACTGCATGTGTACCTTTTGTTATTTTTGCTCTTTAATAAAATGTAACATCTGACTTCAATTCTGGTTTCCTGCAGATTCTAAAGGGAAAAACCCCTTGTAAAAACAGGTGGAGATCTCAAAGCCCCTCCCCCCTGTATTGCTAGGTCTGTTCCTGCTAATTCCCATACCAACAGGGAACAGACCCCACTAATTTGGGAAACAACAGAACCAAAGTGGTCCCTATGATGTAAACTGCCCGGACCTGGATGGCCCAGGCTACTCCAATCATCAGATTTCGGAAGCTAAGCAGGATTGGTACTGGTTAATTACTTTCATGGTATACCGCCCAGTGGTGGGATCCAAAAAATTTAGTAACAGGTTCCCATGGTGGTGGGATTCATACAGTGGCGTAGCGCCAATGGGGCTGGGCTGGGCGGAGCACGACGGGGGCGTGGCCGGGCATTCTGGGGGGGGGCATTAATAATTTCTCTGTTACTGTAAAAAACTCTTACTGTAAAAAAAAAGTTCCTAATTTCCAACTGGTATCTTTCTGTCCATAATTTAAACTCTTTATAGCAAGTCCTATCGTCTACTGCCAACAGAAACAACTACTTCTCCTCTAATTGACTGCCTGTCAAATACTTAATACTTTCAAATACTTAATTTTGTTTCTAGAAATCAAAAGAAGGATACTTTCCTTAAACAAGGAACTTTACCATATTTCTAAAACATGTTTTTAAAACAGCCCAACAGGGAGAATTATCCCCTTTTCTACCTTCGCTAACCAGCCACCTAGGAAACAACAGGACTTTATGATTTTTGGACCTGATGGAATTTCTAACGGAAAAGCAGATCCAATTAGTTACCCCCTCTCGGCACACACAAATAATTAGTAACCTACTCTCGGGAACTGGTGAGAACCTGCTGGATCCCACCTCTGAGACCCCCTAAGAAAGTCCAGGGTGTATTGTCGAAGGCTTTCAAGGCCGGAATCACTTGGGTGCTGTGTGGTTTCCGGGCTGTATGGACGTGTTCTAGCAGCATTCTCTCCTGACGTTTCGCCTGCATCTGTGGCTGGCATCTTCAGAGGATCCTCTGAAGATGCCAGCCACAGATGCAGGCGAAACGTCAGGAGAGAATGCTGCTAGAACACGGCCATACAGCCCGGAAACCACACAGCACCCAAGTGATTCCGGCCGTGAAAGCCTTCGACAATACAACTTTTAAGTGTTTGTGCGCTTTGATTGTGTGTTGGACTTGACTCTTCCATCTCTATGATTCTATGTTTTTATGATGGTGGTAAGTCTAGGAATTGTCAGAAACTTAGGGTTTCCAGCAAATCCTAGAGCTATCTATTATACAACCTGGAACCAATGTTATTGGGTTCAGGCTGCCACAACCCAACTCTTTCACTAGTTTTCATGCTTCCTCATTACATCCCAGAATGGCAGGACAGGATGGAGTCAATTTACAGCTCGCCTGGCTTATGTACAGTTAATGCCTTAACATGCCTTAACAGTCCAGGTGCTCGGGAGCAACAGCCGCAGAAGGCCATTGCTTTCACATCCTGCATGTGAGCTCCCAAAGGCACCTGGTGGGCCACTGCGAGCAGCAGAGAGCTGTACTAGATGGACTCTGGTCTGATCCAGCTGGCTTGTTCTTATGTTCTTATGTTCTAATGGGATAACACACTTGGGGGGAAATATACATTATAAACATAATTGCTGAAATTTAAATTACTCTGAAGGGTGCCTATACAAAAAAGCAAGAAAAATCCAATTGATTTATGCTCAACGACAAGGACGGCTGACTGAAACCCCTCCCTTTTTCCCGCCACGCAATAATGAAGTGTAAGAAAAGCAGTCAAAATAGGAGGCACACTTGTTAGGAAATGGCACCAGAAAATCACTTCAGATCTTAACATTTTTGTTTGGGAGATGTCTGAGCTTCAGTCGGCTGGTTGTGCGTCCCAACGCCTCTTTGGAAGGGAAGGGCAAGACTAAAACGTTACATTCCTATATGCCAACTGAGATGAGAAGATAATGTGGCGGCTTTTTGTGAACCCTCTGTCAGGCTGAATCTCGCTCTCTTGATCAATAACGGCGCACGGCAAAGAGGACTATTTGTGGCATCTGAAAGGCCGGATTAGCCGAATATTGTAAATACAGATGGCAGGGACTAATTCCAGTTCTTGAGCAGTGATCATGCAAATCACTTCGGCATGCGAAGAACTCCCACAAGTTCAAAGGGATTACTCACATGAGCAGAGTTATTTGCGCACCCACACATTAGTGGAAATAGAACTTATTTTGTAAAACCAGGCCATCTTCGAAAAGGTACTGGGAGCCACACATACCAAAACAAAGGTGGGATCCAGCAGGTTCTCACAGGTTCCTGAGAGTAGGTTACTAATTATTTGTGTGTGCTGAGAGGGGGTTACTAATGGGTGATTTTGCCACGTGATTTTTGCCTTAGTTACTCCCCTCCTCCACTCCTCAGCAGTAGCGCGCAGAACTTGAAGCAGTCTAGCAGGAGGTGCGCACTAAGGCGATGCAAATTGGCAGCTCATGCGCCGCCTGTGTGCATTCGTTTCCCGCCCAAGGACTGGCGCAGCGGCTGCATCCTTGCCACAGCCCCGCCCAGGAATGCCCCGCCCCCAGAATGCCCAGCCACGCCCCTGTCATGCCCCGCCCAGCCCCATTGGTGCTACGCCACAGTTTGAATCCCACCACCATGGGAACCTGTTCCTAAAATTTTTGGATCCCACCACTGTACCAAAAACCCAAAACAACCTGGGACGTGGTTAGCATCAGTCGTCCTCACTGCCCATGCTCAAACTTAACTCAAGTGTCTATAACATAGGGTGTGGGGGAAACAGCTGGAAATCCAGATGAGCTAACGGAATCTGTGATCCTGTTGTCTGGGGTGGTCCAGTTATATCCCACCTTTTTCTCCTGTAAGGAGTCTCAAAGCAGCTTACAAACCCCTTTCCCTCCTTCTCCCCGCAACAGACAACTTGTGAGGGAGATGGGGCTGAGAGAATTGTGGGAACGGTGACTGATCGAGAGAACTGTGACTGGCCCAAAGTCACCCAGCAAGTTTCATGTGGAGGAGCAGAGAAGCAAATCCAGTTCACCAGATAAGAGTCTGCTGCTCATGTGAAGGAGTGGGGAATCAAACCTGGTTTTGCAGATTGCAGTCCACCTGCTCTAAAGTTCTATGTTATGGTGGCTCAAAGGTACTATACAAATGGGAAGTAATCGAGTGGTGGGATCCAAACATTTTAGTAACAGGTTCCCATGGTGGTGGGATTCAAACTGTGGCGTAGCGCCAATGGGGCTGGGCGGGGCACAACGGGGGTGCAGCCAGGCATTCTGGGAGCAGGACATTTCTGGGTGGGGCTGTGGCAAGGACACAGCCGCTGCACTGGTCCTTGGGTGAGAAACGAATGCACACAGGCGCAAGCTGCCACGCACACTGGTGCACCTCCTGCTAGACTGCTTCAAGTTCTGCACGCTACTGCTGAGAGGAGGGGCGTAACTAAGGCAAAAATCACGTGGCAAAATCACCAATTAGTAACTCCCTCTCAGCACACACAAATAATTAGTAACGTACTCTCGGGAACCTGTGAGAACCTGCTGATCCCACCTCTGAAGTAATCTTGTATCAGTTAAATGTAATCATTTACACATTCTTAGAGAGAGATCCAAATAGATCGGGGGGGGGGGGGGCTGATCTCACAAGTTGGAAGCTTGTTAGCTGATTTTGAGCCAGTCACACTCAGCCTAAAATATCTCACATAAAATGAAGGAGAAGTGAATGGTGTAGGAGAAGTGAATCGGTTCACCTCTCTGTCACATCCTCCATCTTCTTCCTACCCTACATTTAATATGCTGTCAGGCCTTTTGTTACCTTCTCCATGCCTCTGTACACAATTTGATCTCCCCTCTCCATCACAGACTAAACAGGCAACACAATGTATTATCTCAACAGTATTTTGTGGGGCTTTTGGCCTGCAGTGTGTGTTTGTATGTGTGTGTCTGAGTGTTAGCAAGAAAGCTGTGGTCTGCATTGGGAACTCCTTATATGTACACAAATGCTCTGCTGGATCCAATGCAATAGCTTCTCTACTGACAGTGGTTGCATACAGTCGAGATCCCCCCAAGCACTGTTATTTCCAGTCCTCCTAAATATAGATATCGGTGAGCAAAATACTGGCCATTTTCTTTCCACAAACATAGAAACCCTGAACAGGTGACTGGAGGCAGTGTTGGAGTGGATGTGGGCCATGAAGATGAAGAGGAGGAGGTGTTAAAGCAGGGGTCTTCAAACTATGGCCCTCCAGATGTTTGTGGACTACAATTCCCATCAGCCCCTGCCAGCATGGCTAAGTGGCAGGGCTGATGGGAATTGTAGTTCCTGAACATCTGGAGGGCCATAGTTTGAAGACCCCTGTGTTAGAGTTTGGATTTATACCCTGCTTTTCTCTACATTTAACAAGTCTCAAAGCAGCTTACTATCACCTTCCCTTCCCCTCCCCACAACAGACACCTTGTGAGGTAGGTGGGGCTGAGAATGTTCTCAAAGAACTGGGATTAGCCTAAGGTCACTCAGCAGGCTTCATGAATAAGAGGGGGAAACAAAAAAGAAAGGGAGCCACCTGATTGGTTGTGGCCTTCTGCACTCTGATTGGGCAAGTAACTGCAGGCTGCAGAGAGGGAGAAGGTTAAACTCCTTGTCTGTACATTCTGAGAAGCTTTTAGTTAGAATCACTCGCTGTTCAGAATTGTTTATCTCAACTAAGTGAAAATTAAACTCTTGAGTGGAGTAGATCAGCCAAAGAGAGTGACTGATTCTACTGGTTATCAGCCTGAGTGCCATGTGAAAACAATCATACACAAACACTGTATACTGGTGGAAAGGGTTTATTGGAGAGTCAAGTTGAAGGCTACATAAACCAGGATAAGAATTGCTTCTGGTGCACATCGCCCCAGTCATAGATGGGAGTGAAACATTAGGGGCAAAAAATACCGGACCACGGCCACCTGGTCTGGAAAAACCAAAACAGCCAATATTTTCACTCTGTTTTGCATGTATTTTAAATCCGTTTCTCATTTTTTAAATGTGTATTGGGGGTTGGGTTGGCCATTGTGTGTGAGATAGAATGCTGGATTAGATGGACCACTGGTCTGATCAATCAGGGCTCTTCTGTTCTTAACAACCCTGTTGAGCTAAGAGAACACAAATAGTTCAAAGCCATTTAGTGCGCTCCCATGGCACAAATGGGGATTCGAACCTGGTTTCTCCCAGCTACTAGTTCCCCGTTCTTAACCACTATCACACTGGTTTTCTTCTCCTTTCTCCTGCTGTTCTTTTAATTGGCTATTGTGTATTTCCTCCCCCTTCTCTATACCGGTTTTCACAATCTTCCACAGCAGACTTAACAGTCGATACACTGAATTATCCCAACCCTTACGTGGGCATCATTTGTGGTGCGATCCATGTGACCCAAATAGGTTGCCTCTCTGGAAAAATGAAAAGCATGTTTGCTCCACAAGAGAAAACAACCGCAGAAGAAAGTCAGAGAAAGCGACTGTGACCCTCTTCAACTCTCTTTTGAGATTTTCTGAATAAGTGACATGAAACAGCAAATGGAAGGCGAACCGGCTCCAAATTGCAGGAGATGAAACGTGGCATATGGGATGCAAAACCCAGGGACAGCGGAGGAAAGTTTGCAGGATTTGTTTTGTCAGCCAGCATTTAAAGGGGGCATTAAAAGCAAGAGGATAACATCCCTTCGCGTTTTAATCCATGACTGCTGCAATTCTGGATTCGGTGCGTAGTTGTGAGGCATTTACTGGCAGAGATTTATCACAGGTTTTCTTTTCATCTGAAGGCTGTGCTTACATTTATGCAAAGTCTTCTTGTGAACTATCAGATCTTGGCTCTTGAGCATCTAAATGGAGGATTTGTGCTTAGTCTTTTCCTGTAAATGATAATAAATACCTGGGGCTAGATCAGGTTCATTGCACCTGTTCACAGGGAAAACTCACAGGGGAGTTACAACAGGGTCCTTTTTGCTTCGAAGCACAACTTTCCAGTATGTCAATCTGTCTTCATTTTTTTCCTTCACCGTATTAGGAATTGAGACAGTCCGCAACTAGTAAGAGTTGCTGTCTTTCAGCATACACATATACAGACTGGGACTGCATCTTAGCAAATTTATCCAGCATTTTGGATTCAAATGGATTCAATTTTGAAAATGTGTCTCAACTTCTATCTATCTATCTATCTATCTATCTATCTATCTATCTATCTATCTATCTATCTATCTATCTATCTATCTATCTATCTATCTGTCTGTCTGTCTGTCTGTCTGTCTGTCTGTCTGTCTGTCTGTCTGTCTGTCTGTCTGTCTGTCTGTCTGTCTGTCTGTCTGTCTGTCTGTCTGTTTATTAAACTTATAGGCCGCCTCATCCCCGAAGGGCTCGAGGCGGCTCACAACATGGCTGTTCCAGCAAACAGCAAATCAACAAATCAAATCAACAAATCAACGGATCAGCACATAAAAACTTAATCCCTTAAAACTTATGCAGCAATAGATTAAATAACTAAGTATTTTAAAACAAAAATTGTTTAAAACAGGCGCTCGAACCAAGGCCAAGGAAGGGAGGAGAAAGGTAGGGCCCGCGATGTTATCAATGGATCAGGCCCAACCAAAAATAAAAAGAGGGAGACAGGCAGCCTCAGATTCGGTGGGGGGCAGTAGGACCACGGCCGGCCTCTCCAAAAGCCCGGTGGAATAGCTCTGTCTTGCAGGCCCTGCGGAACTCACCAAGGTCCCGCAGGGCCCGGACATCTGGAGGTAGAGCATTCCACCAGGCAGGGGCCATAAAGGCTCTGGCCCGGGTCGAGGCCAGCCGTATCATCACGGGGCCAGGGGTCACCAGCAGTTCTGCCGTTGCCGAACGCAGCGGCCTCTGTGGGACATAAGGGGTGATGCGGTCCCGTAGGTATGAGGGCCCCATGCCGCGTAACTTGCTTATTGAATGAAAACGAAAACCAAGTTTCAATAACGTGCTATGTTTTTGAACAATTATTGCAAAAAGCAATTGCATTCCAAGGGGCTTGAGGATTCAAAACCCTTCTGCCTTAATTTTGCAGAGTGTCAAATTCAAATCAAAGCGGGCAGCAATATTAAATAAATACTCCCTGGGTCTAACATTATTAATCATAGAAGGATCCATGGAAGAAGTTAGCATTGTGATTAAGAACACTGAGGAGGTCATAGAAAAGCTGAAAGGTTCTGTCTCCAGTGATGTATTTGATGCACCTATTAAAAGTTTAGACAGTGAATTTAAACCATTTTCAGACAAATCACCGGAAAGTTATAATTGATCTCCAGACTACAGAGATTTGCGGCCCAATCCAGAGTTGATAGGCAGGTGGGGATGATGCTACTTTGGTGCTGCTCTGCCCACCCCAAAGGGCTTTCCTGAAATGCAGGAGGCCCAAAAATGTGCAAGAAGAAACACTCACCTCAAAAGGACCATGGGGTGAATACAGACACATCATAATTTTCTCTGCCAACACATGGGGGCCGATTGGGCACTGGAGCCCCCCCTGGAATGCCCCTGGAATGCCCGCACCATGTCAGAATATCTTGGGCTGCAGTTCTCTTAGATCAGTGATGGCGAACCTTTTCGAGACCGAGTGCCCAAATTGCAACCCCAACCCCACTTATTTAACGCAAAGTGCCAACACGGCAATTTAACCTGAATACTGAGGTTTAGTTTAGAAAAAACGGTTGGCTCCGAGGTGTGCGTTACTCGGGAGCAAGCTTGGTGGTGGTTGGTGGCTTTGCTTTGAAGCAACCATGCAACTCTTCCAACAGGTGAATCACGACCCTAGGAGGGTTTACTCAGAAGCAAGCCCCATTGTCAGCAACTGAGCTTACTCCCAGGTAAAGGATTGCGCCTTTGTTATTTGCATGAAAATCAGTGGGGTTTAACAGCGCTTAACAGGGTAACGCTTAACAGGTGCCTCCCCAAAACTAGGTCTTAGGTTTAATGCTAATAATCGAACCCGGCGGCCCAGGCCAGCCTAGATGTGTGGGGGGCGGGTGACACTGTTTGTGCGTGCCCACAGAGAGCGCTCTGAGTGCCACCTCTGGCACCCGTGCCATAGGTTCGCCACCACTGTCTCAGATGAAATAATGAAACCCAAACTCCACCTTCCCAAGTTTACACCCTGTAAACCAAACTGAAGTTGGGTACTGTACCTATGGATGGACACATAACTGAGACCACAGCATAGAATTTTAGAGTAAACTTCACATACATTATCTCTAGGGAGGCCAGCATGGAGATGCCAACCAGCAAGAGATTTACTGTTGGATAAGAGTCTCACTGGAGACAAGATACCACCAGCAACATGCTGAAGTTCCAGTTTGACAGGAAGTGACATCATCATGTTGCCACCAATGTTCTAACATTCGGCTCAGACTCTGGGCGGTAGACCAGGGTGCCTTGCTGGCTTCAGGCAGTAGACCTGGGTGCCATCGCCAACCTGACTCTCCTCCATGAAATTGCCAGATGGTCCAATCTCTCCCCCCCCCCCACATATCTAGGAAAAATGGAGCCGGGAGATGGGGGTGGTGGGCGGAAAACTCAGATTTTGCACTGGGCTCCATTTTTCCTAGATACGCCTCTGACTAGGCATGACCACAAATCTCTAGGAATTTCCCAACCTGCAGATGGCAACACTACTTTGAGCTCCCATCAAAGTACTAACCAGGGCTAACCCTGCTTAGCTTCTGGTTTCTGATTAAACTGAGCTAACCTGAATCACCCAGGTCATAATACTTCTTAGCAATATCCATCTGTATCCTTTTCAGCTATTAAAATGAGCTGTGCGTTTCTGACTAATAAGGGCAGCTATGCAAGTGGAAGAGGAAACAGATGAGGTGTGTCACATCAATGCTAAGTTCTTCACAAATGACAGCCGTTTCCTATGGCCACCATTAGCTGCAGCTAGCCGGGAGACTCTTTATTGACCATCAGAAGGTGGCTCCGTTTCAGCATGAAATATGGCGTTCGCCTTTGGCCCAAAAGAAAGGAGAAATGTAAAAAGTGGGGGAAATGTAGCTATTAATGATAAGCACTGAGTTTGATTGATGCTTGGATCCTTAGTGAGGTAGCTGGAAGTCACCATATATATGTGTAGGTGTTTTGTGTATGTGTTTTTCCCCCCTTTCCTTTTCATTTAGTATTATTATTATAGGGGAAAGGGGGGCTAGATTGAGATCTTTCTTTTATCTTTCCTTGTATGTGTTATTTAGATGTGTAAAATAAATAAAAATTCTCATTACAAAAAAAGAGAGTTGGCCAACAGCGGGGTGCTCAGCCTTGCCAGCCTTAATTAAGAGTGTTCCCAACAAAGCACCGTATTTGCAGCACGGCGAACGCTTGCAAGCATCTGAAGGTTCGGGAAGCTCTGGCAGGCAGAACGGCGGCAACTTCTTTAATGAGAAAACACGCACACCAAGAGACGTCTTGGAAGGGCATCCCAGTCGTTTGTTCTGATGGCCACATTCCCAGCCATTAGAGCTCTCCTACGCTTCTTAATTCTCAAGACGGGCCGTGCATCCCTCTTGCTTAGAGACTGCTGCTACAGGACAGCTTCTCTCCTCTAATTAGAAGACCGGGGGAAAGGGCCTGGATTCTCTTCAGCCCTTCATTTCGAGCAAGGGATACATGCCAGTGGCGGGATCCAGAAATTTTAGTAACAGGTTCCCATGGTGGTGGGATTCAAACTGTGGCGTAGCGCCAATGGGGATGGGCGGGGCACGATGGGGGCGTGGCTGGGCATTCCAGGGGCGGGGCATTCCTGAGTGGGGCTGTGGCAAGGACGCAGCCGCTGTGCCGGTCCTTGGGCGGGAAACGAATGCACGCAGGCGCAGGCTGCCACGCACGCCAGTGCACCTCCTGCTAGACTGCTTCAAGTTCTGTGCGCAACTGCTGAGAGGAGGGGCGTAACTAAGGCAAAAATCACGTGGCAAAATCACCAATTAGTAACCCCCTCTCGGCACACACAAATAATTAGGAACCTACTCTCGGGAACCTGTGAGAACCTGCTGGATCCCACCTCTGGATACATCAGAGTTCCGCACACTCATCAGCTTGGCCTAGACTCATAAATGGGGACACCAAGATTCAACTTCACTGCCCTTGCTATCTTACTGTATTGTTTCTTCAAATTCCACAGAGACTCTGATCAAGTTGATCAATTCACTGAATGCACAATTGCCTTTCGACGTTGGACTAATTTTATATTGGAATCTAAATTCCTGTTCCTAATCATTCATGTTCATATCCTTAAAAACAAACCAACCAGGGGCTTATGAGAAGAAGAGAAGAGTTTGGATTTATACCCCACCTGTCCTGGCCTTGATACTGTAACTACTACATCACACACTGGCTTAGACTGAGAGACAGTGACTCATTCAAACTCAGACAAGCTCAGTGTGGATTTGAGACCAGGGTAAGGATCCAAATTGCTGTATGCAGTGTTTCATGCATACACTGGAGACACTGGCATAAGGAAAACACACTGGAAAACACATGAGGCTGCCTGTTTCCATCTTTCTCCACCTTGGTTGGGCCTGTTTTTCTGATTCCATCACGGGCCCTGCCTACTCCCTCCCTCTCTTTTTGGCCTTTAGATTGGGCGCCTGTTTTAACCAACTTTTGTTAACCAACTTTTGTTGTTTAATTTATATTTGTTGTGAGTAACTGCTGCTTAAGTTTTTAATGGGTTTAATGGGTTTAAGTTTTATGTTGTTTTGATTTGCTGTCTTGGAGAACAGCCATATTGTGAGCCGCCTTGAGCCCTTCGGGGAAGAGGCGGCCCTATAAGTTTAAATAAATAAATAAATAAATAAATAAATAAATAAATAAATAAATAAATAAATAAATAAATGAATGAATAAATAAATAAATAGGAGGCAGGAGGCTAGAGTCTTGTGTGCCATTTCCCATGGTCACATGGGGGCACATTCCAGGGCTGCTCCCCTTTGCAACTGCGCCCCACCCCTGGATTCCCTATGAAGCTTGGGCAGGGGTGCAGTTGGACACAAACCACTTGGGCTTGCCCCGCCCTAGAATTTCACATGAGACTTGGGAGTAGGGACAACCAGGTTCGCCCTGCCCTAAAACTCCATGTGCAAGATCTCAGAAGCTAAGCAGGATCGGTTCTTGGATGGGAAATCACCAAGGAAGAATCTGCATAGGAAGGCAATGACAAACCATCTCTGCTTCTCACCTGCTTTGAAATCCCCTTGCTGGGGTTGCCATTAAGTTGGCTGTGACCTGATTGACACTTTAGACACACACAGGCCATTTATGCATGCAGTGTTTACCTTGTAGCTGTGTGCTTTGAAGTGGGTTTTTCCTGCGGTTTACTGTTTCAACAGGTTTCTCCCACTGCGAAGTGAACACAGCTGATCCGATCAGCCCTTTTGTCTTGCCTCTGCTTCCTTGTTCTAAGGAACTATTGTTATATGGGCAGGAAAAGCTGAGAGGAGTGAGAAAACCCAAAGAAATAAAAATACATGATAATTCCCTTCACTTTCCCAGTGAAGGGTGTGTTTGTGCCATGTTTTGCCACGTTTCAAAAACTGCAGGCCTTCTCTGATTTGCGGTGTGGTGAGTTTGGGAGGGGGAAAAACGTTTGTGCAACCAAGAATCTGACCCAAATGGAATGTACGTGCACTGTGAGCAGACCACAACTGCATAAATGGCCACACACACATGAAATATATTACCCAATCTGTTTTCTGCAACTTAGAAGAGACTGGCAGCAAGTCATTGGACACCGATCAGATATAAACTCCAGTTCCAGTAATACTGTCAAAGGGACTGGGCTTGCAAAGCATACATTTTGAAGCCCAGTGACTCATCACTGCAGGGAAAAATGGGAAGGCTATAGCAAAGAAGATGATACACTGTTTTATTTCACTGTTAATATGAAAGGAAGATGCGCTGCAAAGGACGAGAGATGAGAAGGCTGGGGGGAAAACAGAAAGAAAATGAGAGGAAAAAAAAGACTCACTATTTTTTTCCGTTTAAATTTCCCGACAGAAAAATCGAGAAACAATTGAAGAATGCTGAAAAGAATGTCCTATGACATAGTTTCTCTTTTAGAATGAGTAAAAAGCTTCCTAGAGCAAGGGTTTTCATACGCAACATATACAAAACAGAAAAGTCTAAGGTTTTTCCCCCCCCAATTGTTTTCAATCAAAAAAACCCAGGCAATTTCAAAAACCTGTTATGAAATATTTTCTCTCTCTGAATATGGAAAGCTCTGTCCAGCAAAACATTTAAGCCATTCCAAATGTACCGCATGAAAAACAATGTGAAAGGGGAAACTTTGTGTCAGGAAATTTCAGGAGATTTGGTGGGTGGGGCCTGGGGAGGCAGGTTCCGGGAGGGGGGAGCTCATACAGTAGGCTGACCAGACATCCCGCTTTTGGCGGGACAGTCCCGCCTTTAAATAATTTGTCCCGCGTCCCGCGGGTTCTTCAAATTGTCCTGATTTTTGGGAGGCTGCCGCACTGCCTTCTGGGGCGCAAGGCAGTGCGGCAACCTCCCGCGCGCGCGGCCGCCTACCCCCCCATCCCGGTTCACAAAGGTGACCATCTGGTCACCTTATCTTACAGTCACCTTCTAAGGCAGCCATTTTTTCCAGAGGAACTAAACTCTGTCATCTGGAGATTAGCTGTAACTCTGGGAGACCTTCAGGCCTTGGGCTGCCATGGACACAGCACGAATCCTTCAGCAAACATACAGAGTAAACAAAAGGCAGATATTATTTTTTTAAAAATGTGTATGCACTGGAGAGTTATAGCATAACTGGGGCTCTCAGAGATACACATTTAAGGATGAATTTGCTTCAGGAAGGCTCACCAAATTACCTGCTGCTGAATTTTTCCACTAAATTTGATCTGTCAATTCTCTGACATAAGACACTGAAATGACTCAACCAGTTTCCCCCCACACTTCTCTTAGTTTGCTGTGTATGAAAGGGGGAAATAAAATATATATTCATACACATATTAAGGGGACAGTGTATCGATAATGTTAATTATGTTCTTATGTTCTTAATTCAGCCAAAGGCGTTCATAAAATATCTGTCCGTGTATGTGTTGCCTTTCCTTTCCTCTACAGATTTTTTTTGGGATGGTAAACATAGTTCTCCTTTCACCCCTTTTATCAGCGTAACAACCCTGTGAGGTAGGTGAGGCTGAAAAAGAATGGCATTAGGTCACCCAGTAAATTTTATGGCCAGCAGGGTTTTGAACAGATGTCGCCTTGGTCTTCATCTAAAACATCATCCGCTGTCCCCATCATCTCTCCTATGCAGTGGTGTAGCGCCAAGGGGGCGGGGTGGGGGGCATGCAATGCACTGGGCAAGACTGTGACTAATCAGCTCCACACAAACACAGGATGACTACAGCTAATCAAAGGGAACAAAGGCCAGACTACTTCTATTCAGAGGCCTCACCTATTGACCTTGCTATCTCTTTTGTTACTCCCATGCTTCACTTCATTGTTACTCACTTGCCAGGCCACTCCTATTTAGATGCCCTTACCTATTGACCTTTACTCACAGGTATATATACTCCACTTGCTTTCCTTTCCAACTATCAGATCCTCTGAAGATGCCAGCCACAGATGCAGGCGAAACGTCAGGAGAGAATGCTGCTAGAACACGGTCATACAGCCCGGAAACCACACAGCACCCCATCTGAAGGACAACTTGGTCAGCATGGATTTGGCCCAACAGGTCCTACCAAACCAATCTTGTTTCTTTCTCTGATTGAGAGATGAGCTTACTGGATCAAGGGAATGCAGCCAATGACATTTACCTGGATTTCAAGAAAGCTTTGGACTGGGTTCCCCATGATGTTCTGATGGGCAAACTAGAGGACAGTGGATAGTTAGGTGGATAGGAAACTGGTTCAAGAACCACACCCAAAAGCGTAGTTGTCAATGGCATTTCATCTGATTGGAGGGAGATGGTGTCCAGTGGAGTGCCATATGGCTTGGTTCGAGGTCTGGTACTTTTCAATATTTTTATGAATGACCAGGACGAGAGGGTGTAGAGGGACTAGGTGTTAAATTTGCAAATGACAGCAAATCGGGAGGAGCTGCAGACACACCCGGAGATACGGAATTCAATGGGATTCACACGCACAAGATGGGTGGATGTGATGAAGGATAATGGACTTTTAAAATGAAGAACTAATAGAGAGAAGTGTGATGCTTATCAATTTTAAGTGATGTTTATAATGATATAACTATTGATGTTACAAAAGACTAGTACCGGTATTTACAACTAATACTTGAGGCAGGCAAAGTTGGAAGTCCCTATGACAGATGTACTTATCTATATTTGCTATCTCTGGAACTTTTGTTGTTGTTGTCAAAGTGTTTCTAGGTACAAATAAAAAAAATCACACACCGGATAATGCAGCTCCATGTGTGTTCACCCCACTGGTCCTCCTCTTCACCTTCAAGGCTCTCCATCCAGCCACACTGTTTGTCTCAAAATCCCAACAACCTAGAGCTGTAGCTGCTTTTTGTTCTTAAACTTTTGATGCTATTCCTTCCCCTGGAGTCCTTTCACAGGGTTACTCTGGCTCTGGATGGCCCAGATAGAAAAACATGAGACAAAACAGTGGAAAACAAGCACAGGCTAAGCTCGAAGAAGGTTACTCTTCTTGTTATTATTTAATATAAAATGTTCGGCTTCCCAGTTTAGATTTTGGACAATCTTAGCTCAATCATAACAGATCCCAGGAGCTAAGATGGCAGTGGGCAGCATCCCGGGAGATATTGGAAGAAGGATTGAGGCATAAACAATGGATCCCATGTGACCTAATAATTTCTGTATTACTGCATAGATAACAGCCCCGTCCTTTAATGTGCCGCAGAGAGAGATCTCAGGAGGGAAACATTACTCAGCTTCAGAGCAAAGACCAATGCTGTGAAAAGGCAGAAATCTGCAGAGGGGGAACAAATGCATGAAAGGCTTTGCTCTCTCTCTCAGGTTGATTACGCACAAGGTATCTGGCATGCGATGGGAGGCTAATCTCCATTGCAGCAAGATTTCTTGTACAGATACATTTCTTTGAGCCCTGCTTTAACTGGCCATTTTCTCTGCGGCAACCAAGACCACTTGTAGAGTGACTTTTAATTTGCTTTGCTGCCAGAGCAGGCAGATTTCCAGTGAGCACAGCTTTGCCCTGGACATCTGCCCTCCACCCATGGCCAGCCTCCCTCCCTCCACCCTTCCCACTCCTTGCACTGCCACCCATGTCTTCCCTCTCACCTCCCTTTCCATGTTGCTGGCTCCTTTCTTCCTCTCTAAATGCTCATATCAAAATATCAATGTAATAATAACAGAGAGTTACAAGCAGAGTGTCTTTTTTGCTCCAATCACCTCTCCCACTTTGTTGCCACCTTCCCCAATGATCTGGAGGGCAGCAGGAAGAGAGAGAGAGAGAGAGAGAGAGAGAGAGAGAGAGAGAGAGAGAGATTGTATGCAGTGGGAGGGGAATGGAAAGGGACAGCCCCAGCATATGGTCCCCTTCTTCAGCAGTTTGTGGTTCAGGGAAGTGTTTTGTCTCTTTCATTTGAGGGGAATATCAGTTTTGGAATGGGCTAGAATATTGATATAACTGCAATAACAGTAATGTCAAGGCTTTTATAAAGCCAGCTGACTTGAGGCTACTGGATGTGATAAGATCTGTGTCTTTAAGGTGGAGTTGATGGGCAGAGCTAAGAGACCCAAGAACTGAGAGCTGGCAGAGTTCAGCAGACAAACTGTGCTGCAGGCTGTGGGCTGCCTCCTTGTATGTAAACAGAGAGGAGCCCCACTACAAGCCTACTGTACAGTGAGGAGCCTTGAGGTAAATATTCCAGGCATAATAGGTCTCCAGGCATAATAGGTCAAGAAGGTGGATTGCTTTGGGAGAACATTTTCTGATGGAGCAAATATAGGATTCCCAAACCTGTGTTCACTTCCCCACACAACCATGAGGAGGGAAAGATGCAGGGGGCGGGGATGGGAGATAGGAAGGATGCTTCAATCTTCCCCAAGGTCTCAGGATGCTTCAATCTTCCCCAAGGTCTCCTGGAGTTAAGAGTTGCCAACTTTCAGGTAGTGATTGGTGATCTCCCTCTAATACAAGATGATCTCCATATGACTTTACTGGAGAAAATGACAGCTTTGGAGGATGGATCCTACAGCATTATATTCCCCTCCCCAAACCCCATCCTCCAAAATCTCCAAGTATTTCCTAACACAGAGCTGGCAAACCTACCTGCAGCTCCTTCTACCCTCAGGGTGTTTTTCATTGTTGTCCAGCTAGGTTCAGAGACTGGAAATAAGACTGGGGCAGATGGCAAACACCCTGACCTGGATGGCCCAGATTAGTCTGATCTCATCAGATCTTGGAAGCTCAGTAGGGCTAGTCCTGGCTGATATTAGGATGGGAGACCACCACGAAAGCCCAGGGTTGCTACATGGAGGCAGGCAATGGCAAAGTACCTCTGTTAGTTTCCTGTCTGGACACCTCTAAGAGTAGTGATAAGTTGGTTGCAACTTGCCAGCATTTTTCACTGCCATAGGGCAAACCGTTACAGAGGTGGGTTGTGAAGGGGCTGAACTCCTCCCTCTAGGAATCATTCCCTATAAATCTTCCTCCCCATGCTATCTTCTTATCTTTTTTTTTTGCTGTCAAGTCACAACTGACTTATGGCGACTTCTTAGAGTTTCAAGTCAATAGATGTGGTTTGCCATTGTGTGGTTTGCCATTGCCTGCCTCCACATCATGCCCGTGGTATTCCTTGAAGGTCTCCCATCCAAATACTTGTCGGGAGTGAGGATGGGTAATAGCCCAAGGTCACCAGCAAGTTTCCGTTGCAGAGTGAGGATTCAAACCCAGGTTTCCCAGGTCCTAGTCCGATACCTTAACCACTACACTACACTGGCTTTCTTACTTTTATACCACCCACTCGATACTCCACTCGATAGGTTCAAGGGGGGAAGCAACACAAAGTGGAATTGATCCATGAGCCAATTGTCAATTCAGAGTGCTTGATCTTACCTATATAGCCTGAAATGGCTTGCAGCCAAGGACTGTCTGCTCACATATTGAGCAGAACTGTCCCTGAAGGGCGGTCTGGTCACATATTGCCTAGCTTGCCAGCTGAGATAGTCTTTCATTCCTTGGTCCCTGTGCCTCTTCTTACCAAGTGACTACACGAGGCATTTTTGGTGGTGGCACTTCATTTCTGGAACACCCTCCCGCTTAGAATTGAAGGCCTCTTCCGCACGGCCATGCTGGGGGTTGGGTTGGCGTACAAGACGCTGACCCAACCCCCCCGGGACTGTTTGCACGAACGGCCCTGGGAACAACAGGGAAGACGGTGCCGTGGAACGCCATCGCCCGAACGACGTATCTTCCCTGCGACCGTCCGGCGCGTCGCCGAGGCCAGGGGACACGCCCCCTGCCCTGTGCGACCGCTCTGGAGTCGCAGGGCAGGGGGGCGTGTCCCCAGGCCTCAGTGATGCACCGGATGGTCGCAGGGAAGGTAAGTCGATCGGGAAAGGGGGGGAGGGATGGCGCCTTCTAGCTGCTGCCGTTCGCACGGCAGTGGCTGGAAGTTGCCGTTTTCCAAAAACCTCGCTCAGGGAGTGAGGTGGGAAAATGGCGGCTTTGCACCGCTGGGGAGGAGCGAGGGCGGTGCGAAGCGGCTGCGCCCCCCATGCGAACAGCTCCCTAAGGACGGCATTTTTGCCGTCCCTAGGGCGCTGTATACGGCCCGTGCGGAAAGGGCCATAGAATCATAGAGCTGGAAAAGACCACAAGGGCCATCAAGTCTAAGCTTGAGGCTTACCTGTTTATTTTCCTGTTGACTCCAGGCCAAAACATATCTGCATAACCAGCCTTTTAACAAAGGAGTTCCACATTTTAACATGTTTAATGGTCTTCTCCTAGACTTAAGACTGAGGACTGTTTTATCAGCATAGTTTTAGACTGCTCTGTTTCATGTGTTTTTATGACCTGACTTCCTGTATTTGCTGGTTTTTATCGGCATTTTTTTCTGCCCGGGTTGGATTTATGTTATTTATTTGAATTTTAATATTGATGTTTTATGGGTATGATTCATTTTTATATCTGTTTGCTTGCTTTTTATTGAATCGTTTTATTGATACAATTTGTTTTTCTGTCTGTTTCTTATTGAATTGTTTTATGGGTATGATTTGTTTTTGTGTTTGTTTAGTTGTTCTTTAATTGTTGCAAGCTCTCTCCAGCAAGGTTGGAGAAACAGCTTACAAAATTTTCGAAATAAATAAATGTGAGCAATATAAAACCACCTGCGAGGAGGATCGATGGTTTAGTGAGCCAGCTACTCCAAATTCATATTGAATGCAAATCTAGGGCTGCCATCCGCAGGATGGAAAATGGGATGGAGTTCTGGGAGATGAGATTCCAACCAACTCCAACTCTAACCAAGAATTTTCTCATTGGAGTTTTCCTTTGAAACTTTTCGGTCGAAGTTCTGCAAACATTCAGCATATCACTGAACAACTGAGGACATCAGTCTCTCTCTCTCTCGCCCCCCCCCCCATTTCTAAATGTTTCTCTTGGTAATGTCTGAGGGATGTGAATAGTGGAGAACTCGGTTCTGCTTGAGCAATTCTCCGTAGCTTCCTTAACCCTACAGGTCACTTGCCTCTGTTTTCTAGACAATCGACATTATCCTCAAATACAAGCATGCCTAATTCTGATGGTCATGTCTAAGTTTGTATTTAAAACTCTGCATTGGTGCGGGAACTAGGAGATTCACCAGATAGATTTTTAAGGATGACAAGCCTTGGCCCCTTCTGCACACGTAAAATAATGCGTTTTCAAACCACTTTCACAACTGTTTGCAAATGGATTTTGCTATTCTGCACAGCTTCAAAGAGCACTGAAAGCAGTTTGAAAGTGCATTATTCTGCATGTGCGGAATGAGCTAAGGATAGGGGAAAAAATTCTCAAAACTGATTGGGGGGAAGAGGTTTTTTTTTCTTGAAGTCAATCCTGTGAAGACAGTGTGGTGTGTGACTTTGCTGTCTTTGGCAATATGAGATGACTGACAAAAACGAGATATAATTAACTCCTGAACCTCTGAAGAAAATCAGCCTTATTATTATAGAGCATGAAGTAAGTTTATGTAGTTCATAGGAAACTTGTTGTTGTCGCTATGCAGTGAGGGAGGTAAAGAATATAGTCCTGGAATTTTCATTCATTCAGGAGGGTTAGGAGATAAACAAATAAATGCCAGATGACGGCTCAAGTATTACCCTGGAATGGAGGCAGAGGTACTGTTTGCTACCTATGGCTCATTCCGCACATGCAGAATAATGCACTTTCAAACTGCTTCCAGTGCTCTTTGAAGCTGTGCGGAATGGCAAAATCCACTTGCAAACAGTTGTGAAAGTGGTTTGAAAACGCATTATTTTGCATGTGCGGAAGGGGCCTTGGTTTTATACTAGAAGGCCATAAAGGCACTTAAAAAATACAAACATAGAACTTTTGCAACTGAGGAATGGGCCGGCTGAAGGGATCCTCTTTCTGACTGTCCTGTGGCCCGTTCAAAACAATGGCTGAGATAAAAGATGACAATGAACTGGACATACTTGAAAAAGAAATCAAGGATTTCAGGACCACTTTCAGTGCCAATTGTTATGGTCAATCTGTTGACCAGATGTTGGGGTTAAGACATCAGTTGCTGGAATCTATAAGCAAACTTACAGAGAAATGGTCTACAAGATTAAAAGAAGGGGACCTAATGATGGACAGATTTCAGGAATATACATATGTATAGCACCAGAAGAACAAATTGATTGAAGAAAAACAGGAGAAGCTATCGGAATTTCTTGCTAGCATCAGAGATGGAGAAAAGCAAAATGCAGATTTGATGGACTCCATTCAGGAGCTCAAGGAGAAGTTGATCAAGACTGAGGAAACTAAAAGTAAAGCCACAGAAGAAAAGATGGAAAGACTTAGAAAGGTGAAGAAGACATTTAGAGAGTGGACTGGGCTAGAAATACGGAAAACCTGTGCTAATCATCTACAGTTTATATTCCGCTGTATTGACCACAAAGATCCAGAAAAGCCATTCATGTTTATCCTTTCCATAAATGAGGAAGGAGCCTATGGAGTGATCTCCTGTTCTGCATAGAAGAACTCCAGCTAAAAGTGAAACCAAGAACTTTACTGCATTCATTGCTAACATTTGGAAAGCCTTCATTGCTTTGTCATAGAAGTGATGTCTTGTAATAACAGTAAACCTGCTTTTGTAAAAAAACAAACATAAATGATGTTCCAGCCTAGTATTTTCCCCGGCGTCATATGGACATAGTAACATAAGAAAAACCTTGCGGGATCAAAACATTGAATACACACAAGAACTTCCTGTGTATTGAATCAGACTCTATACTGAATCAGGTCCATGAAGCATTGTCTGTTTCAAAGTTCCCCAAGCTTCTTGAGCCTGTGAGAACCTTGGTACTTCTAACAGAGGGCGATGGTTGCAACGATAAAAAATGACCACTGTGGCGTTTTCCCCATGGCCAAAACATCCCGGGGGAAAAACAAGATCACACATACCATTTTGTTTCCATCTCGGTTCCTCCCTTCACGTGACAGCCCGTCAGCACGTAACGGGAGGAAGAACTCCAGGTGATTACGCACGACCCCTGGTTTACTTTCATTTTTTCTCACCAACGTTGCCACGCATGCGCGAACTGTCCCGTTTTTCCGTCGTTCTGATTGGCTGCAGCCGGCGAGGTGGGAAAAATAAACCGATACGTTTCCCGTGCTGTCTGCATGGGAGTGGGAGTGGCGCTATTAAAAAAAAAGAATCCCCAATGTCATTGTTTTTTGAAGGGAAATCTCACGGGGTCAGGTGTGACTGAGTTAGACCCAGAAGCCATGTGGAATTCATGCCCAAACTGGGATGATTCACTTCCTTATCCCAGGTTATATTGGCCATGGGGAAAACGCCTATGTGAGGCAGAGCCAGCCACAAAATGGCCACCACAGTAGGCAGACTCTCTCTCTCTCTCTCTCTCTCTCTCTCTCTCTCTCTCTCTCTCTCTCTCTCTCACACACACACACACACACACACACACACACACACACACACACACACACACACACACACACACACACACACACACACACACACAGAAAGCCCAAATGCTTGGGACAAGAACAGTAATTTTTTTTAATACAGTATGGTGGCAGTTTGTGCTGAAAGAATGTTGTTTTGATCTGCACAGCCATCAGGTATGCAGTAATAATGAGAAATCCTGCTAGGCAGAAGCCCCGCCTGTCCACATCACGGTCTAAAAAACACTCGGCAGAAAAGGTTGACCTTGGGCCAGCCACATTCTCTCATCCTAACCTACCCCACAGGGTTGTTGTAAGGTTAAAATGGAGAACAGGAGACTGATTTGGAAGGCAGGGGATTAGTAAGTAAATAAATGTTCCCTCATCCTCCACTTCAAGCAGAGCACTCAGAGATGGGAGCGGGATTCTCCACTGGGCACGATAGAATCCTGGTAGAGTGAAGACATCGGCACGTGGAGGCTCTTTAAAACCATTCGAGCAGCGATTTTCAAACTGTGCTCAGGGAACCTGAACGAAAGGATCGATACTGGCAGACAAGTTTCCTGGCAAGGCAGCACATCCGCGTTATAAATCTTCCCCGGCAACATGCAACCGCAGGGAATTTGGGATGCATCCTAGGGCGTACTCTCTGTTGGCACAGCATGATGGAAAAGGGTAATAAGACAAGCCAACCATGAATTGACTCGTGGCAGATGTGCAGGATTCTTTTAAAGACAGGGAGTTAGGAAACAGGGTTCTGGTAAGGCTTGAGATTTGAAAATAAGTCAAATGCTGAAACTGGGACTGGCTATTATTTTATTACCCTTGTTTGACTTTGCTTACTGTTCATTAGACATCGCTCTCTCACAATACTAGAACCGAGGGGCGTTCATTGAAAATGCTGGGGGGAAGAATTAGGACTAATAAAAGGAAACACTTCTTCACGCAATGTGTGATTGGTGTTTGGAACATGCTGCCACAGGAAGTGGTGATGGCCACTAACCTGGATAGCTTTAAAAAGGGCTTGGACAGATTTATGGAGGAGAAGTCGATCTATGGCTACCAATCTTGATCCGCCTTGATCTCAGATTGCAAATGCCTGAGCAAACCAGGTGCTCAGGAGCAGCAGCAGCAGCAGCAGCAGAAGGCCCTTGCTTTCACATCCTGCACGTGAGCTCCCAAAGGCACCTGGTGGGCCACTGCGAGTAGCAGAGTGCTGGACTAGATGGAGTCTGGTCTGATCCAGCAGGCTAGTTCTTATGTTCTTATGTTCTCTCTATTTTCAAGACTCCAACAGCTACGGGACTGGTTGAGGGAAGACTCTGTTAGCGATCCTCTCTACACTAGAAAGTTCCCATTATGCTAATCATACATTTGAAGGCTGGTTCTTTTATTATGGGAACAGTAAGAACAGAAGAAAAGCCCTGCTCGATCAGACCAGTGATCCATGTAGCCAACCATTCTGCCTCACATGGTAGCTTACCAGTTCCTCTGGAAGAAGAAGAAGAGTTTGGATTTATATCCCCCCTTTCTCTCCTGCAGGAGACTCAAAGGGGCTTACAATCTCCTTGCCCTTCCCCCCTCACAACAAACATCCTGTGAGGTAGGTGGGGCTGAGAGAGCTCCGAGAAGCTGTGACTAGCCCAAGGTCACCCAGCTGGCGTGTGTGGGAGTGCACAGGCTAATCTGAATTCCCCAGATAAGCCTCCACAGCTCAGGCGGCAGAGCGGGGAATCAAACCCTGTTCTTCCAGATCAGAATGCACCTGCTCTTAGCCACTATGCCTCTAGGACAGAACAGGGCATCAAGGGCAGAATAAACTAAACATGCCCTGTATGCCCAGCTAACATGCTTCTGCCTTTCTGACAAAGATGGGCCAAAACCTCTGTCTGGAAGGACCTAACCTTCAATCCACTCTGAAGGTGTATTTCCTTCTTTGGATGTAATGCTTTTTACAGAATTCAGAGAAAACTAGCTCAAGAATCTTCTCTTCTTAAGGACACTGTTACCTGTATGGTAGTAGAGTGCCAATAACCTTTTCAGTTTTATTTCTGCTAGTCAAAAAAACCAAAAAAACCAACAAATCTGCGGTAGAAGAAACACCCCAGAAACCAACACATGTTGCTGTTAGGGCAGTTTTCAATGCTTGCCCAAGTGACATACTGGACTAAGGGTAGACCCACAAGATTTTCATAAAATAGTCTTCAGAGAAAGAACTATTTTAAGGTACTGTGGAAAAATAACAGCTCTTTCTGATAACAGATGACCTTTTGTGAGATATGTTGTTGGAATAGGAAAAATACCCCAACGTGCAAAAAAGTTGTGTTTGCATTTTGCCATCAAGTCACAACTGACTCATGGCAACCCCACAGGGTTTTCAAGGCAAAAGATGTTCAGAAAGAGTTTGCCATTGCCTGCCTTCATGTCATGCCCCCGGCAATTTTTTGGAGGTCTCCCATCCAAACACTTGCCAGAGTATGTGACTAGCCCAGTATCATTCAGCACGTTTCCATGGCAGAATGGGGATTCAAAGGCCCTTTCCACACAGCCAAAATAAAAGGTTCTGAGGGAGGAAATGAAAACGTTTCCTCCAAGGAGTTCCGCACAGTTTTTACCCCCAAAACATTTTGCAAGTGTTTAAATTCAGCCTCAAAATTTTTTATTTGGATAAGAACATAAGAACAAGCCAGCTGGATCAGACCAGAGTCCATCTAGTCCAGCTCTCTGCTACTCGCAGTGGCCCACCAGGTGCCTTTGGGAGCTCACATGCAGGATGTGAAAGCAATGGCCTTCTGCGGCTCCAAACTAGTGATCTTTTTTTCCTAAAATGTTTTTAAAATGTTTCCTTCTTGCTTGTGCGGAGAAACAGGAGAGGATTTATTTCTCCCATCCGAATTTGAAGCTCCACGCTCCCTTGGGCTCTGCTACTTCTGTTTCTGTGGCTGTCTGCCATTTTCTGCAGCTTCAGAGATTTTCTAGCGGTCCACCGTTTTCTGAATGGACGTTTTCTCATCCGGCATCATGGCTGTCCCTCATTTCCGTGATTACTGTACATTAATTAATTAATTAATTATTGCCTGCTAAATACGTGAACGTACTATTTTTATTTTTAAAAATTCCTGTATTACGGATTTAATGCTACATAGATTTGATGTCAGAATCAACATGGCTTCGGAGATTGCGTCTTTGTAGCATCGAAATCACACGTGCGTGCTTTCTTAAGATCTGTTTTCACCGGAAATGTTTTATTTTTACAGGGTATGTAGACAAAACCCATGTAAACAATTCTTTTCAGAACATTTGCAAAATGTTTGGCAAATGTTTTAAAGGCTTTGCGCAGAAATGGCCATTCCTGGGTTTCCCAAATCCTAATCAGACATCTTAACAACTATACCATGCTGACTCTTGCAAAAATTTTACATGTTGCATTATTATTTTACTCTTGCATTATTAATTTTACATGTTGTAGGAGCTTTTTCTTTAAAATTCATGGAAGTCGACGTTACTTGTCCGTCCAGTTCTGGTCGCCGCATCTCAAAAAGGATATTGAGGAGATAGAAAAAGTGCAGAGAAGGGCAACAAGGATGATTGAGGGACTGGAGCACCTTCCCTATGAGGAGAGGCTGCAGCGTTTGGGACACGTTATTTTGGAGAGGAGACGGCTGAGGGGGGATATGATTGAAGTCTATATAAAATTATGCATGGGGTAGAAAATGTTGACAGAGAGACATTTTTCTCTCTTTCTCACAATACTAGAACCAGGGGGCATCCATTGAAAATGCTGGGGGGAAGAATTAGGACTAATAAAAGGAAACACTTCTTCATGCAACGTGTGATTGGTGTTTGGAATATGTTGCCACAGGAGGTGGTGATGGCCACTAACCTGGATAGCTTTAAAAGGGGCTTGGACAGATTTATGGAGGAGAAGTTGATCTCTGGCTACCAATCTTGATCCTCTTTGATCTGAGATTGCAAATGCCTTAACAGTCCAGGTGCTCGGGAGCAACAGCCACAGAAGGCCATTGCTTTCACCTCCTGCATGGGAGCTCCCAAAGGCACCTAGTGGGCCACTGCAAGTAGCAGAGAGCTGGACTAGATGGACTCTGGTATGATCCAGCTGGCTTGTACTTATGTTCTTATGTTCTTACTTTTCAAAACCTAGGGTTTTTTATTTCAAATAATGGATTTGGCTAGGGGTAAAGATACACCCCAAATGCAAGAAATGTAAGTTTTTTCAGAGGTAAGTGGGAAAGTAAAAGCAGGCACATACCGGAACAGAAAGCAGCAGAAGTTGCGAGGAAAGAGGCAAAAGGAAATAATAGGTGACAATATGTAGTTGAGTGCCTTCCATTTTTTCTACTACTTATACTGTGAGTGAAAGAGAGTGCATCAACAGATATCGAGACGTTTCAAATCTGTTACAAAATGTGTGGTAAATGCAGAGGAGAAAAAAGGACTATTGTTGACAGAGTAATGGCTGTGGAGAGAGGTAGAAATCTCACTGGAAAAAAAAACCAGAGGATAAAACCACCCAACTTTCCCTCTTTCGTTTTTCTGGAAGGACAGGTACATTTACAAAGAACCCAAAATTGTTATCCCCCAGTTGCTTATAATATAAAAGCTGGGTGAATGTTTATACTAGCCTCCCATTTGGAACAAGCAGTTTTCCTGATGAGCTATAGTTTTGGTCAGCAGGAATTCAAGTGACATGGCACCAACAGAGTTGGTGCCGCGCTACAAAGAATGGAGTAAACAATTGTCAGTACTTTTACCTCTACGCAGACATTTCCTTTTAGTACAATGCGTGCAATTGTGAATAAAGATCTCTGGCAAAGAACTGTGTTCTTCTTAGTCCCCTTCCGCACGGGCCAATAGACGCGGGCTAACCACGGTATAAAACCCGTGTTGGGAGGGAACTTTGCACAGATCCAGCTCCTAACGCACGTCTGCCTTGTAAGAACATAAGAACATAAGAAAGAGCCTGCTGGATCAGACCAGAGTCCATCTAGTCCAGCACTCTGCTACTCGCAGTGGCACACCAGGGGCCTTTGGGAGCTCACATGCAGGATGTGAAAGCAATGGCCTTCTGCTGCTGCTGCTGAGCACCTGGTCTGCTAAGGCATTTGCAATCTCAGATCAAGGAGGATCAAGATTGGTAGCCATAGATCGACTTCTCCTCCATAAATCTGTCCAAGCCCTTTTTAAAGCTATCCAGGTTAGCGGCCATCACCACCTCCTGGGGCAGCATATTCCAAACACCAATCACACATTGCGTGAAGAAGTGTTTCCTTTTATTAGTCCTAATTCTTCCCCCCAGCATTTTCAATGAATGCCCCCTGGTTTGCCCGGGAAAGCAGGAGAGCGGGTTCAGAGGTGGGATCCAGCAGGTTCTCACAGGTTCCCGAGAGTAGGTTACTAATTATTTGTGTGTGCCGAGAGGGGGTTACTAATTGGTGATTTTGCCATGTGATTTTTGCCTTAGTTACGCCCCTCCTCTCAGCAGTAGCGCGCAGAACTTGAAGCAGTCTAGCAGGAGGTGCACCGGCGTGCGTGGCAGCCTGCGCCTGTGTGCATTCGTTTCCCGCCCCCGTCCTTGCCACAGCCCCGCCCAGGAATGCCCCGCCCCCGGAATGCCCAGCCACATCCCCATCGTGCCTCGCCCAGCCCCATTGGCAGCCTCTATGGCTCCTGGCTTCTTATCTATCCTGCCTGTGCCTCTCTTGGACAGCCAATCTGTCAAAATCCTGAGCTGAGCAAGAGGTTGGACTGAACTACCTCTCAGATCCCATCCAACTTTGAAGAAGAAGAAGAAGAAGAGTTTGGATTTATATCCCCCCTTTCTCTCCTGTAGGAGACTCAAAGGGGCTTACAATCTCCTTGCCCTTCCCCCCTCACAACAAACACCCTGTGAGGTGGGTGGGGCTGAGAGAGCTCCGAGAAGCTGTGACTCGCCCAAGGTCACCCAGCTGGCATGTATGGGAGTGCACAGGCTAATCTGAATTCCCCAGATAAGCCTCCACAGCTCAGGCGGCAGGGCGGGGAATCAAACCCGGTTCCTCCAGATTAGATACACGAGCTCTTAACCTCCGACGCCACTGCTGCTCCGATGCCACTGCTGCTTTGGGATGCCGTTTCTTATTTCTCCTTTATTTCGGGTCCTTCTATCCCACACACGTAGACAAGCCACATTCGTGGCTCTCAAGTTATGTTAAAACCAAACCTACATCAGTGACAGCTGAATGCCATCAAAGAAAGCACCAGCAAAGGGCTTGCAATTTAAAACCAGCAAAACGTTAAACCATTGCAATATGCTCTTGCACTGTTAATACCATATACTTAATTACATAGGAAAAAAACAGAGAGCGGGAAGATATCTTTTAAGTAATCTCTTAAAGCCAGTCAATTGAATAACAATAAAAACAGGATTAAAACCAAGAGACAAAATCCAGGACAGAGTTAAATCTTAACAACACAGAGGGGAATTATGTAAAATAAATACAAAGAATTACACTATAATAAATTCCACAGAAGACCTCCGAAAATCAATGTATTTGAACCGAACACAGAACACTTAACAGAGTTGGGGGTCAGCAAAGCAAAGACGGGTATTACATTTAAAAGGGCAACACAAAAACCTATTTTGTTTTATTATTAATGATAATATTTTCTTGTCACAGTACTGCTTTGACCGGCTGCGCAGAATTATACATTATACTCATTTTGTTTGTAATGTAAAGTCTTTTTACATTCTCATAGTTTTACTACAAAAGCGAATTTCTTAGTCACTTTAAAGCAACTGTTAAACCAACTAGTATAAATAAAATATACATGGTGTAGAAACTGGTACCATGTGGGCGAGTACATTGAAAATGCATGCTGTGATTCATGGGCTTACGTAAGCCTCTCCGTATTATCCCTTAATGGGTTTGTATTCACACACACAAAGAGACGGCCGCGCTTCAACCGCGGCCGCCGTTGCAGGGGGGGGGACCAGCAAGGGCCGGAGTTGCTCTGTTGTGGGCAAGGAGGGAGGCTTCAGGACACGGCTTCGCGCATGCACGAGGGGCCGGGTCCTGATTGGTTGGGCGCTCCCGTGTGACCCAATTGTGAGTGGGTAACCAAGCGGGAAGATCCACACCTCCGCCCACAATGCATGTTGGATTCAGGTGAATAGCTGTGCTGGTCTGAAGCAACAGAAAAAAATAAGAGTCCAGTGGTTCCTTTAAGACTAACAAAGGCCCTTTCTGCATGGGCCATATACGGCACCCTGGGGATGGCAAAAACGCTGTCCCCAGGGAGCTGTTCACACAGGCGGCGCTGCTAAAATGCAGCAGCACCGACCTGGCTCCCCTCCACCACCCCCAGGGCGGCGTCAGGCCGCCTCCAAAAACCTCCCTCCTGGAGGGAGGTTTTTGGAAAACAGTGCGTTCCCGCCAGTGCGGTGCGAACGGCACCGCCGGGCACATGCTGTTTTCCCCGTCCCTCTCCCTTTCATTACGCCGCAGCCGCTTCTACTGGATTGTTGAGATTCCCCTCGCTGTCCTCCGACCCCTGGAGGTCGGAGGGCAGCGTGGGCGGGTCTTAGGAGTCCAGCAGGGCGACGAAGGCGACGAGGTGAGTGGGGGACGGACGGGGAAGAGGCGGCTCCGTGTGGAGCCGCCTCTCCTGTGCCGGCCTCTGCGGGGGCCGCTCGCACGCTCCCGTGCAAACGGCCCCCACCCTTCCACCGGCAGAATTCCTGCCGGTGCAGGGGCGCCCTTTCCGCAGTGCAGAAAGGGCCAAAGTTTTTATACCAGTGGCACTTGCAAGACTAACTATTGAGTCCAGTGGCACCTTTAAGAGTAACAAAGTTTTATTCTTGGTATAATCTTTTTTTTAAGTATGCATACACAAGAAAGCTCATACCAACAATAAAACTCGGTTCGAAGAAGTGTGCATGCACGTGAAAACGTATACCAAGAATAAAACGTCGTTGGTCTTGAAGGGGCCGCTGCACCGAAACCTTTTTCTATTTAAAAAAAAAATGTTGTGTGTCATATAGCTGAATATCTTTCCCTCTTACAAAATCCGAGACAGCTCAGAGCTTGCGCTCTTGCTTTCTTTTATGCTATACCGTCTGCTCTACTCTCTGGAAGATTTCAGAGTACCATATACAAAGTCTGTGATTCAGGCACTATTGAAACATGCTTTATTCTTCTGCTTGTTCTAATAACTAAGTAGATAAACAAAACACACTCGTGTGGAACAGAAAACATTGTGCTAAAAGAAATTATTTGCTTCTAAGATCTCTTTGAAGAAAATCCCGATGGTGTAACAATAATGATATAGATTCCACCTGTATGGAATCCAGCTGCAACAGTGGGAACCTTAATGGAACACAGGAACCCGCTTCCTTTTCCGTAGTTGTCAGTGCAAGCAAAACCCTGCCCACAGAGCCATTCTAGGATCCCCGGAGACCATAAAGCTGATCTACGATTTCATGCGAGGGGGTCAATATTTGGACAACCAAGGAATAGCTAGTACCTGCCGCCAACGATTGATACTGCCTCCCAAAAGCAATAATTTAAATGTCACTTCAGGACTCTTATGAATGCTTTTAATATGAATCTAATCCTCCTTTTTATTACTTTGTGTGTCTTTCTTATTATTTGGAGAGTTGCACAAAGAGCTGGTCAGGGCCTCAGAGGTCCTCATGGCTCATGATGCAAGACAGTCCAATTACCCTCAAGGAATCCAAGCGCCACCTTTCTGAAAGCTCTGCAGGTGAGAGGAAGCAAAGCATGCCAATATGCTTGCCCGGTGCATTTCACGCCTTACAAAGCCATTGTGGCAGTGCCTTCCTTCTGTTTGAAAGCCGGAGACGCCTGTGGGTTAAAATTATTTCTCAATATGCTTAGCAAATGGGATATTCCAGTAGAAAGGTCATATCTGAGAACTTGAGATGGAGGAATCTAATTCATTAGGAGACTCTGCTTTGCCCAAGTTCGGTCTCCAGTCAAAAGGATCAGATATGAGGTGAACTCACACATGAAGACATGAAGTTGCCTAACAATGAATCAGAACCTTGGTCTAGCAAGGCCAATATTGTCTACCAAGACTTGCAGTGTCTCAAGCAGAGTTTGTTCCAATCATCTACCACCATATCTTCTAACGAGAGATGCCACAGATTTAATCTGGGACCTTCTCAGTTGCTCTGCCACTTTGCTATGTGAAAGACTTTGCTACGTGGAAGACATTTTCTTCTGCCAGTCAGAGTCCATAAGGATGACCATGATAGACCAATGGTCTGTCTCAGAATAAGGCTGCATAACGCATTTCAAGGAAGGATTTGACAATGTCATGGAGGACTCATTTATCATAGCATGATGGATGGAATCTTCGTCATGTTTAGAAGGTCTCTCTCTGAGTACTGGAGGAGGACAAACAAGAGAGAAGGACCAGCCAGTTTTCCAGCATCTTTAGATGTAGGATGCCTAGAACTGAAAGCGAGTGATAAGAACCACTTTGGTCCAGGGGAGGACAGGAGGATGTGGCATCCCTGTCCTGGCTTGTGTGTGGGGCCCACGTGTGCCCCGGGCGAAGTTTTCCCTCGCACCACCCCTGCCCTAGACATAGAATCATAGAGTTGGAAGAGACCACAAGGGCCATCAAATCCAATCCCCTGCCATGCAGGAACACACAATCCGGACATTCCTGTCATATGTTCATCCAGCCTCTGGCTCATTCTGCACGTGCAGAATAATGCACTTTCAAACTGCTTTCAGTGCTCTTTAAAGCTGTGCGGAATAGCAAAATCCACTTGCGTGTGCGGAAGGAGCCTCTGTTTAGAAACCTCCAAAGAAGGAGACTCCACTCTTCTCTGAGGCAGTGAATTCCACGGTCGAACAGCCCTGACAGCTTTAGGATGTGAACTTATTTGGACTATAAGGGCTCAGCAGAGTTTTGCAATCCATTGGCGAGGTCTCCCATCGGCGAGCTCTCCCAGTTCTCCCTGGAAATGGCCCTAAGAACTGGACTAGAACTTGCCAGTTGCTTCCCCTTCCATCTGCTCCAAACCTTGCTCAGGGCCTTTCCCCACTCTCTTAGATCCCCCCTATGCCGCGTGCTGCTCTCAGCGCCATTAAGAAGAGCGCCAGGGATGCCGCACGCTGAGGGGGCGCGACAGCGGCAGCGTCGGGGCGGCTGCGCTGTCGCGGCCCCTGTCGTGGGGAGTGCCGGGGGACCCCGAGCTACTTTCCTCAAGTAGCGCAGGGCTTACGGTAAGTGGGGAAAGGCCCGCTGAGACTCTTGACCTGGCAGGAATAGGACACAGATAAACGAAGCTGTTGCACACAGTCAATTGCCCTATATTGCTTTCCTAGCTATGGCACCACAGAAGAATTGCTGCTTGGATGGGTAGCCCGCAGCTGCACGTTGGAAGGAGTGAGCAATAAATGTATGACCTCTGACTCTGATTCTGCTTCAGGCAAATTCTGGGTCACCGTCATGGCATCCAAAGCCTACCTCCTTGGGCTTCCAGTTGGCCTTTTCTTCCTCTTTCAAAGGCTGTGTTCGTATTCTTCTCATTTTTAAAGGCGTGATAATTTTCTTTCAACTCACTCATAATTTTTGATTGTCAATATGCCAGTCTCCCCCAGTTTGTATGGTGGAGTATTATTTCTAACATTATACAGAACTGTTATTTTATAAACATGATAGAATGACAATGGATTTTATGATGTGCGTGGACTTCCAGTGAATCCAGGCAGTCGTTTACCGGAGACAGAAATAATAAACACATTGTTCATGAAAACTCTGGGGAATAATCATCAGGATTTGTATATGGTGGTGGCCTACAGGTGAACTGCTCCAGAATTTGGTGCTTCATGTTTTATATAAAGGATTCAAAAGATAACGGGATGATCAATGAAACAGCATTTCATGACTAAGGAAGACCCAGACGGAAAGGAGAATGAGGAATTTCTTCTGACATGAAATGCAAAGGAATCCTAAAACTCTTGGCTATCAATTTATTTGGCTATCAATTTAACAGTCCAGGTGCTCGGGAGCAACAGCCGCAGAAGGCCCTTGCTTTCACATCCTGCATGTGAGCTCCCAAAGGCACCTGGTGGGCCACTGTGAGTAGCAGAGAGCTGGACTAGATGGACTCTGGTCTGATCCAGCTGGCTTGTTCTTATGTTCTTATTTTAAAAGAAAATGTTGAATGCTTTAGGATTGTAGGGAAGACCATTCTGAAAGCCATTTGGATAACTGGATTACAAAGTTATCTACCTGTATTTAGAAGAGAGAAGAGTTTGGATTTATATCCTGCTTCTTCAACTGCAAGTAGTCTCAAAGCGGCTTACAAAGTCCTTCCCTTCCTCTCTTCACAACGGACAGATACCCTGAGAGGTAGGTGGGTCTGGAAGAGTTCTGAGAGAACTGTGTCCAGCCCAGGGTCATCCAGCAAGCTGCATGTGGAGGAGAGGGGAATCAAACCCAGTTCTCCAGATTACTGTCCTCCCCTCATAACCACTACATCAGGGGTCTGCAACCTGCGGCTCTCCAAATGTTCATGGACTACAAATCCCATCACCCCCTGCCAGCATTGGTCATGATGGCAGGGGCTGATGGAATTTGTAGTCCATGAACATCTGGAGAGGCGCAGGTTGCAGATCCCTGCACTACACCATGCTTGCTCTATACCCCACTCTTCTCCGCAATGGGGACCTGAAGTGGCTTACAGCATTCTCTCCCTCTCCATTTTATCCCCACAACAACCCTATCAGGTTGGTTGGCTGAAATTGTGACTCGAGGTCACCCAACAAGCTTCTATGCAGACCGGGGATTCGAACCCAGGTTTTCAAATCCTGACACCACTACACCACACTGGCTCTCAAAGGTACAAAACATAACACATGCATGTAATGTTCAGGGGTCAAGGAGTGGGATTTCTTTTCCCAGCATTAGCTGACCACTATTTACGTTGCGTGACTTCCCGGTAGCCAGGGCTAGTAAGACTCCTATCAAACAATCAGCAATCATCCCAAATGAAGAGGGTACAGGGTTTGTTGTGAGAACATCTGCTTGGAATGCAGATGGTCCCAAGTTCTATCCCTGGCATCCTGCATAGGTGTCAAACTGGCGGCCCTCCAGGTCCAGTCCTTGGCATTTCCAGTTCAAAAGGATCAGGCAGCAGGTGATGGGAAAGACCTCACCTGGAGACAACGGAGAGTCACTGCCAGTCTGAGTAGACAATACTGATTTTGATGGACCAAGGATTTGGTTCAGGAAAAGGCAGTTTCAGATGTTCACGAGTAATTTGGCCTTTATTTTTCAGGACATTCCTATCTCCTTTGAACTAACAACCAGCATCTCCAAGGGGTGGCATGATAGGGAGTGAGGTGGAGATGAAGACACAGAATATTGTTTGAAAACACAGAAATTCTGGACCACTCTGACAACCACTACGTCAGACTACACAGAGAAGCCATTGAAATTCACAAGCACATGGACAATTTCAACAGGAAGGAAGAAACCATGAAAATGAACAGAATTTGGCTGCCAGTGTTGAAAAACTCTAGAATTAAGACAGTGACTGATCAGCTCCACACAAACACAGGACAACTATAGATTATAGCACTCAAAGGAAACAAAGACCAGGATACTTCTATTCAGATCCATTAACCTATTGACCTTGCTATCTTCATTGTTACTCCCATGCTACAGACTTCTCTGTGACTCACATGCCAGGCTACTCTATTCAGATGGCCTCACCTTTTGACCTCACAGTATATATACTCCACTTGCTTTCCATTCCTACCATCAGATCCTCTGAAGATGCCGGCCACAGATGCAGGCGAAACGTCAGGAGAGAATGCTGCTAGAACATGGCCATGCAGCCCGGAAACCACACAGCACCCCAATGAAGACACTGTTAGAGGGAGAACAGCTGATGCTACACAAGAGAAGAGAAAGTGCAAGGCAGGAAGAGCCGAGCTTGCTGCCTGCTTAGCATAATCACCTTTGGAACCTGACTCTAATTGTCACTTTGTGTGCTTAATTCCTGTTTAATTTTTAAAACTTTGTAATAGTTTAGGCTCACAGGGGACTTCTAAGGGAGGGGGAACAGAGACGCTGTTCAGATCTGAGTCTCACCTTTCCCATATTAACTTAACCCCGTGAACGCTTGAAATTCATTACACCTTTTAAGAAATGTAATCCCATCACCTCTCAACAATTGCCCATTTGTCCTCTAATTAGCATAAGGAGCTACTGGATTGAAGTTCCAAGCCTCTTTGTTCGTATTCTAATAACTTCAAAGGACACAAGGCTCCTCCGGCGGTAAAGAGATGGTCCAATCCACCTAATCAAAGACTTTTGATCAATTCAAAAGGTTACCCTGCCAAATTAGGCAGAAGATGTGTTACAGGAAAAGCCCACCCCAAACCCCCACTGTTAATTACTTTGTGTACAAGCACTGGGAAAAACCCATGGGCATCCAGAGCCACCTTATAAGAGAGAAACTTCCTTTTGGCCCTTTTCGCACACACGGTTTGTTCTGGATTAAATATTTGTGGTCGTCACGGTTTCTGCTTGTTGTTCGCATGTACTAGCTCTGGAATGCGGTTCGACCCCTACTCTGTCGCCCATTCGAGGCGTCGCCTCACATTTTTCCTGTCGCTCGATGCTTCTGCAACTTTTTCAGATAAAATGGTTTCCCTCCACATTTTTGCCCCTATGTGCGAAACGTCATGCTACCGAGCAGGTTTTAAGAATCACGCCCCTGCGGTGATGCGATTTCTCCCAGCCAATCGAGAGGAGCAAGGGATTTGCCAGTTGCGCACGCAGATTTTACTGTTCTGTTTCCGTCTCACTCGCCTCCCGCCTCTCCTCACGCTTGGTCAGGCATTGCATTGTCTCGCTGCAGCGAGGTCTTGAGAAAATGAGATCTCTGCGCAACGGTGCCGTGAGACTGTGAGATAACACTTAATCGGTAGCTCATTGGCTGCGTTATGTCCGCGCCTCGGGAGATCAAATGGATGGGCCGAACAGCTCAGCCGCCAACTCAGACAAAGCTCTTGGTAGGGGTGTGTCATGGTGGAACGACGAGACGAGGGGTCTGATTGTAGTATGGGAGGAGGAAGAAGTACAGCGCTCCCTAAAGTCCAGCTACAGAAACTTAGATGTTTTTGAGAAGGTGGCGGTGGAGATGCACCTCAGGGGGCACAAGAGAACTGCCCTTGATTGTAGGACAAAAGCAAAAACTTTAAAACGTGACTTCAAAAGAGTTAATCAGCCCAACAAGACTTCCGGTAATGGTCCTCAGACCATGCCTTACTTTGAAGAGCTGGAGCAGATATTTGGGGGGGGGGGAGCGTTAACCCACCGCACCAGCTCAAAGCAACAGAATGTGTAGTGGGCGCTTCTGCAGACGCTGTGTCGAGGGACAGCGCCTCGGCACACTCAATGCGAGACATCTCGAGGTAACATCAGCCAATGGGAAAATTGGCGTGTCGTCATCTCGTGGCAACGTCACAGTGTGACAACGTGATGACGGGGCCAAACGTCACAAACAACACGCCCAGGAACGGCCAAGCAGCCAATCAGAACTCTCGTTTGAATTGCATTCTGCGGCAATGCAAACTATCGGGGTTTCTGGATTCAGATGTCTGGTGTTCCAGGAACAAACCGCCGGCGCGGTAATGATGCTCGAAGCTTAACCCAACTGGCAAAAGGTTGGGATGTTGATGCGCTTTGCAGTAATTGCAGAGCAAACCTTGTGTGCAAAAAAGGCCTTTGTCGGCAGCTGATTGAAGGTCACCCTCAAAGATGGCATGCGCACTGTCTAAAATATAACAAAACTGGTTGTAAACAATGAATGGAAGGAAACCTGAATCAGAGCTATTCTGCCTTCATGCTTAAGTAATTTATTTGTGGCACTCATTGCCTCAGGATGAGATGATAAGACATGAAGGAGGAGGAGGAGGAGGAGGAGGAGGAGGAGTTTGGATTTATATCCCTCCTTTCTCTCCTGTAGGGAGACTCAAAGGGGCTTACAATCTCCTTGCCCTTCCCCCCTCACAACAAAGGCCCTGTGAGGTAGGTGGGGCTGAGAGAGCTCCAAAGGACTGTGACTAGCCCAAGGTCACCCAGCTGGCATGTGTTGGAGTGTACAAGCTAATCTGGTTCACCAGATAAGCTTCCTCAGCTCAAGTGGCAGAGTGGGGAATCAAACCCTGTTCTCCTGATTAGAGTGCACTTGCTCTTAATCACTACACCACGCGGAGTCTTTAATTTAATGGTAAATCAATACAGAAAAGTGTTCATGTTAATCAGACTGAATGCATTTCCTTCTAGGGTTACTAAAAGGCATTTTGGGGCATTCCTGATTCAGTTAGGACAGTGGTGGCGAACCTTTGGCACTCCAGATGTTATGGACTACAATTCTACCAGTTCAGTCCCAACATGTTCCTAGTCCACATTCATGTCCCACACCATGCTGGCAGGGGCTGATGGGAACTGTAGTCCATAACATCTGGAGTGCCAAAGGTTCGCCACCATGGAGTTAGGAGTTGTGATTGTGTGAATAGCCATATAGAGACTCCAGAACGTACTTTGTCATTCTGCTGTTGTTGAGATGATGTGGGGCAGAAATATTTAAAGCAAAATTTTGTCCCCAAAATCTTATTCCTTTCCCACAAAGTTTAATACTCAAGAAGCTACCAACTGTCAAAGGTAACAGAACTACATTATTAGTAGCTAAATTTTTGTGGCCAGTCATCAATTGCAAAAGGAGGACTTATATTAGTGTGATGCTCCTTCTGCCCCATTGGCTATTTGAGCAGGATCATTTACATAAGGTTCTATAAAGGGATTATTTTTATTTATTTATGTATTTGTCTTATACCCAGCCCATTCCTGAGAAGTCAGGCCCAGACCACCACTTTTTACAACAATGTATTTATTTTTTAGATGTCGCACACATTCCAGCCGCCTGATCCTGATCTTGAAGATTCTAAATAAGACTCTAAATAAGTTTCTGAATAGACATTTATTTCTGTCTATTGATTGCAACAGCATGATATATCAGAAACCCGCATGGAGCAGCTAGCACTGCGTGGGTTTTAGCCCAAACTGTTTTATTTCCAACCTCAAATCCTTTTATATGCATCCTGGATTTTAGTGATTCTTTTTTGTGAAAACATTTTCACGTGCTGTGTGTATGTCTTTAAAGGGTTCCTGCACCTCTCTGCACTCTCCAGACTTCTTCCTTGGTACCATTTTCTGAGCTCACTCCATTATCTTGTCTGTTTATTTTTGTCAGGTTTTTTAAAAACATATTTTTTGGGGGGGGGGGAGGGTTTATATCTTCAAAACTACCAAGAGAATTGCAGTGTGAGGCTTTGAAGGCACGAATTCACAGCAAAGTTAAAATAAAATGAAAGAATCCCAAAATGGTGGCCAGAAAGAATTTAAAGGGAGCGAGTGCGAACAAATGGGGGAAATTGAAAATTTGTGTGGAAATGGCCTTTAAAAGGTAGGAAAAGCTGACAACAAGAGAAGGAAGGAAGGAAGGAAGGAAGGAAGGAAGGAAGGAAGGAAGGAAGGAAGGAAGGAAGGAAGGAAGAGGAACAAATGAACAAAGGAACAAAGGAAGGAAGAGGGAGGAAGGAAGGAAGGAAGGAAGGAAGGAAGGAGAGAAGGAAGGAAGGAAGGAAGGAAGGAGAGAAGGAAGGAAGAGGGAGGGAGGGAGGAAGGAAGGAAGGAAGGAAGAGGGAGGAGGAAGGGAGGAAGGAAGGAAGAGGGGGGAATGAACAAAGGAAGGAAGAGGAAGGAAGCAGGAAAGGAAAGAAGGAAGGAAGGAAGAGGAATGAATGAATGAAGGAACAAAGTAAGGAAGAGGGAGGGAGGAAGGAAGGAAAGAAGGAGGGAAGGAGGGAAGAGGGAGGAAGGAAAGATGGAGGGAAGGAAGAGGGAGGAAGGAAGAGGAACGAACAAATGAAGGAAGGAAGGATGGAAGGAAGGAAGGAGGAAAGGAAGGAAGAGGGAAGAAGGAAGAAAGGAAGGAAAGAGGGAAGGAAGGAAGGAAGGAAGAGGAAGGAAGGAAGGAAGGAAGGAAGGAAGGAAGGAAGGAAGGAAGGAAGGAAGGAAGGAAGGAAGGAAGGAAGGAAGAGGGAGGGAGGGAGGGAGGGAGGGAGAGAGGGAGGGAGGGAGGGAGGAAGGAAGGAAGGAAGGAAGGAAGGAAGGAAGGAAGGAAGGAAGGAAGGAAGGAAGGAAGGAAGAGGCAGGAAGCAGGAAGGGAAGGAAGGAGGGAAGGAGGGAAGAGGGAGGAAGGAAAGAAGGAGGGAAGGAAGGAAGGAAGGAAGGAAGAGGGAGGAAGGAAGGAAGGAAGGAAGGAAGGAAGAGGAACAAACAAACGAAGGAATGAAGGAAGGAAGGAAGAGGGAGGGAGGAAGGAGGGAAGGAAGGAAGGAAGGAAGGAAGGAAGGAAGGAAGGAAGGAAGGGAAGGAAGGAAGGAAGGAAGGGAGGGAGGAAGGAAGGAAGGAAGGGAAGGAAGGGAAGGAAGGGAAGGAAGGGAGGGGGGGAGGAAGGAAGGAAGGGAAGGAAGGAAGGAAGGAAGGAAGGAAGGAAGGAAGGAAGGAAGGAAGGAAGGAAGGAAGGAAGGAAGGAAGGAAGGAAGGAAGGAATTGCCACCCAGAAGGGAAGGGAAGAAAGAAAGAAATCGCCACCCAGAAGGAAAGGGAAGGGAGGAAAGAAAGAAAGAAAACTCCTTTCTATCTGCGCAGCAAGGAGGAAAGGTTTGTAATTAGATGTGCATTTTAAGCAGCCAAGGCTCAGTGGGAGGTTTAAAGCATTCATATAAATTATACCAATCAGCAGTGAAAGGGAAATAAATAAGGACATCAAATGTGACACTTTCTTATAAGTGAGGTACCCCGGCACTAAATCATGGCAAAACAGCGCCTTCGAAAACAGGGACCGAAATGTCATCACGAAATGAATTTCCAACTCCAGCCTTGCTGGATCCGTAAATGCGGATGATCGTCTTAATGATGTATTTTCAGAAGACATGATAAATCGCTGTGTTAAAGGGGAGGGGGAGTTGCTAGGGAACATAAATACATTTGGAGACTATTCTTCGGAGAAAATGGCATATTGTAAATGAATCCAATGAAGAGCAAGACCAACTTTTCCCTTTTAATGCCTTTTTTTTTTTTTGGTTAAACCAGGTGTCTCAACAAAAGATGTAATGTTTCCCAATTCCAAAGATGAGAATTTGGCGTCCTGTTTCCCCTAAACAGCTTACATTTTAATTTTCTTCTTTTTAAAAACTTTTTCTTCTAAGTAAATGTAACCCCCATGCCCAGAATGGGTTGACCCAGTAAGGGGGTGGAGACTCAGAGCAGCAGAAAGGCTGCAAGAGTTCTTTGCAGAGGACAAGGCTACCAGACTCGGACCTTGATTTCTATAAGCCCTTAACACCTTGTTAAGGTAATTCGTAATGTTGTGGGGAACTAGTGGAAGGGAGTTTATTTTTTGCATATATTTTAAATAAGTTAGAATTTATTGTTTCCAGGGTTTTGTGCACGTAAATGGTGAGAGCCTTCTGGGAACCTTCATCATCTTGAATCCCCTTCACCAAGCCTCTGAAGTCTTCAAACCAACCACCAGCAAAAGAAGACTTGGACTTGGCAATATCAGTAGACTGTAAAATATAAGGACTTGAAATGCAAAACCTGAACAGGGACCCTTGAATTGTAAAATGTTAAATGTTGATGTTTAATGTTATTTGTAAAGAGAAGTAAACTGTTTTGTTTAAATTTGGTTCGTTGCAACTCCTTCCAAGTACTGCCCCACAGAACCCACAAGCTGAGGTTACATAAACAGGGAAGGTAAGGGGCCTTCGAATGGGAGAGTTCAGAGAGAATGGTGACTGCCCTGAGGTCACCCAGCAGGCTTCATGTGCAGGAGTGGGGAATTAAATCCACATTAGAGTCTACTGCTCTTTATATATATGATTTTTTACTTTTTATAACATACATACATACATAAGCCTTTATTGGCATAGTCAGAAAGAGTTACATAAATTGCATGAATACATGATAGGAGCAAAAAGACCCCATCGGGAGCAACAACAAATAATGCCTCTACTGGGAAATCTCTAACCATCTCCTCAAGAATGAAATTACGATCTCTTCACAAAGACCAACCGAAAGTTGTTTAACAATGAGATAACCTAGTCAGATCAGGCAAGCCCAGATTGGAAGAAAAATGTGTTGGTATATTTAGATCTGATGTTATCAAATCTGGTGCAGGGCAAGAGTTGGTGAGTCAGGGTTTCAACCACATTAAGTTTGCAACTGCATAACCTTGCGGATTTGTCTAAATTGCTGAACCTACCCTTTAATAGGGCGGAGGGCATAACGTTAAAATGCACAGTGGTAAGGGCTCTCCTTGCATTTGGGTTCGTTAAGGTATGGAGGTAATAGGCCATACGTCTCTGCTCAAATGGAATTAGGAGTTGTGTTGGAGAGCAGGTTTGTTTGGCTGCTAGATGTAAATTTTACTTTTTATAACTATGAAACTGCAAGAATGGTGAACCAGCCACCCTGCAAATGACAGCACTAAAATAATTGAAAAGTAAAGTGTCAGCCTCTGTCCCCCAAAACATTACCCCATAACGTACTGTGATATAAAAAAATCATAGAAACTACTTATTCAGAAACATGACTCGCATCTCAGCTTCATCATATACTGAACATTCTCTATCAAATATTCAAATTCTCTTATACAGCAATGATCAGCCCCTGTTTGATCCTTCTATGTCACCTGCCTGGGATATGGGAAACTTTGGCCCCTTCCGCACACGCAAAATAATGCATTTTCAAACCACTTTCACAACTGTTTGCAAGTGGATTTTGCTATTCCACACAGCTTCAAAGAGCACTGAAAGCAGTCTGAAAGTGCGTTATTCTGCATGTGCGGAATGAGCCTTTCTCTTCTCATTCTCCCTCCCTTAGCACCCCAAGGCGGCAGGCAGCCAGACATCAGAGGCACAGAGATTTGAATCTATCACCCAAGGAATCTATCACCCAAGGCAGGCAGGCAGGCAGGCAGGCAAGCAGGCAGGCAGCAGAGCAAAGAGGACACACAGACATACATGGCACTGCCATTCCTGCAAAAGCAAGATGCGTGTCAGAATGACCCTGACATTTTTTGGATTGCGAGTCAAAGACCAATAGTACTTGGAAGCAGTACTATTATTAGTACCAATATCAGAATAATAGTATTTGGTAAACATCACACTCAGAGGTGGGATCCAGCAGGTACTCACCAGTTCCCGAGAGTGGGTTACTAATTATTTGTGTGTGCCGAGAGGGGGTTACTAATTGGGTCTGCTTTTCCGTTAGAAATTCCATTAGGTCCACAAATCATAAAGTCCTGTTGTTTCCTATGTGGCTGGTTAGTGAAGGTAGAAAACGGGATCATTCTCCCTGTTGTTGGGCTGTTTTAAAAATATGTTTTAGAAATATGGTAAAGTTCCTTGTTTAAGGAAAGTATCCTTCTTTTGATTTCTAGAAACAAAATTAAGTATTTGAAAGTATATTGGGCATTTGACAGGCAGTCAATTAGGAGGAGAAGTAGTTGTTTCTGTTGGCAGCATATTGGCACAGGGACTTACTATAACATTTTAAACATGGACAGAAAGATACCAGCTGGAAATTAGGAACTTTTTTTTTACAGTGAAGAGCTTTTTTTGGCAACAGAGAAATTATTAATGTCCGCACCCTGGAAATGCCTGGTCACTTCATCATGCCTCTCATTTGCCCAGCCCTCCCATTTACGCTTACGCCACTGTTTGAATCCCACCACCATGGGAACCTGTTACTAAAAATTTTGGATCCCACCACTGATCACACTAAAAGTGTGTGCACATGGACAAAGAGACAAACTGATTACTAACGCATATAATCAAACTGCAAAGAAAACTGAAACCACAACGAATATATAAAATGGCAGCATTTTATATATAGATAATAAAAACTGCAGCCAATAACTGACTACAGTTTTCTGTTTAATTAATGGGTCCCCTCTGTGGTGCCTGTGGGTACCATGACACTTGCCAACATTTTTCCAGTCCACCAAAGGTTTTCAGTGCAGGAGGCGAGCCAGAGGGGAACTCCAGCCTGTGGCGCCGCCTGCGCTCCTGCTGCAGCTGTGGCATCCACCTCCCAGGCCTCCGCCACACCCCTCCCCATGGCCCGAACACGCCCCCCCCGATCCGTCCCATGGCATTTACGCCACTGACTTTCAGAAAGTGGCGAGACTAGGTAGGGCTTTTGATGAGCAAGACTTCTGATTGGCCACTGAAGGTTTGATTGACTGTGCAGATTTTAAAATAGTGCCGTAGCACAAGGATCTTTGCACTGTGATTTAATGTAAGCTGCAGTAGCCATTTTGTGCCTGATTCCACCTCATTTTATGGCAGCCATTTTGTGGCTGTGCCCACCACACTGTGTCAGAAGTCCAAAGGTTCCCACAGGCTCAAAAAGGATGAGGAGCCTTGGTTTAGTTGATAGCTGATATTCAGGGGTTTCTGCTTCCAGATCCCCAGTTGTGACACTATTCTGATGGAATACTTTTTTTGGCTGATAAAGGTAACCATTCCTGAAAAGAGACGTTCGCTTATGAACTGGACAGTTCACTTGATTTTCAGCTATTTGACCAATGAAGAATATCCTGATATTTTTAATAAAGAAACTTTCCAGAAGCTCAACGATTGCTGTCAGATCTGGAAGAAATACCTTTTGCTGTCACCTTTTTAGGTTATGGGGGAAATTACACAAGCGCTGACATCTCTTGCCGGGGTAGCAAGGAAAACTAGGGTTTGGTAAACTGACAATCAAGTCCATAAGAACATAAGAACATCAGACCAGAGTCCATCTAGTCCAGCACTCTGCTACTCACAGTGGCCCACCAGGTGCCTTTGGGAGCTCACCTGCAGGATGTGAAAGCAATGGCCTTCTGCTGCTGCTGCTGCTCCCGAGCACCTGGTCTGCTAAGGCATTTGCAATCTCAGATCAAGGAGGATCAAGATTGGTAGTCATAGATCGACTTCTCCTCCATAAATCTGTCCAAGCCCTTTTTAAAGCTATCCAGGTTAGTGGCCATCACCACCTCCTGTGGCAGCATATTCCAAACACCAATCACACGTTGCGTGAAGAAGTGTTTCCTTTTATTAGTCCCAATTCTTCCCCCCAGCATTTTCAATGAATGCCCCCTGGTTCTAATATTGTGAGAAAGAGAGAACAATTTCTCTCTGTCAACATTTTCCATACCTACCTACAGGCTTCCTGTATATAACCTCCCATGGGTGTCTTTTACGGGGTTTTAATGCCATCTGCTTATTTATTGCTTTACTGTTGTATGTTTTGATTGGTATGGCTGTTTGTATACATTGTTTTATTGTATTGTTTTTATCTGGTTATATTGATGTTCGCCGCCCTGAGTCCTGTTGGGAATGGCGGGATATAAATTAAAAAATAAATAAATAAATCCCTAGTGGTGCAAACAACAAAGAAGGGGGAAAGAAGCAACTAAGATCATCAAGACAGCATGGGAGGAAAGTCAAGTCCTGGTCCTGATCCAAATTGCGCTCACCACTCCCCCTTTCCGAGCTGATGCAACTTTTTCCATAGTTAAAATAAAATAATCCACAGATCTCACCAGCACCTATCCTAACTGGCCCAATATCCTTCAACAGTAGATGGCAGGATTTGAAACTGGGACCCTGAAAACTCTGTGCTGTACTCAGAGGTGGGATCCAGCAGGTTCTCACCAGTTCCCGAGAGGGGGTTACTAATTATTTGTGCGTGCCGAGAGGGGGTTACTCATTGGGTCCGCTTTTCCACCTCCACCCCAAGCCCCCAAGAGGCATACTGCCTTTGAACGTGAAGGTTCCATATAGCAATTGCGACTAATAATGTAACTCCCTGAACTGGGTTAATCCCTTTCAGGCACTGCAATTCATTGATTCTCAGCCTTTTGTACCTTTTATCTCACCAGTCTCTATCAAAGAACCTGTGTGTTTCACCATTGCTGTGTTCAGATTTGTGAGTTGGGGCATTTTCTATAATGTGATGATGATTTAGAAATGACCTGCAAAACAAATAGGGGTTGTAGGTGGCTGCCCATGGGGCATCCAACTCCAGATTTTCCAGGGTCTGTTTCAGCCTAGTACCCCTTTGCTGAGGGGGGCTGGTGAGGGAACCTGTTATTAAAATTTTTGGATCCCACCACTGGCTGTACCACAGAGACCTGGCCTCTCCCCATTCAAACACATGAGTCTCTGGTTACTTTTGTGTGTGCCATCAAGTCACAACTCACTTATGGAGACTCCAAAAGGTCTTCTAGCCAAGAGAAATTCAGGGATATTTTGCCATTACCTGCCTCCACAATGGCTGAGGGACTTCTGAGAGAACTATGACTAGTAACAAGGCCTTTAGCCCAAAAGTATCTCAAACCAAATGCATCTAAGCATAATGGATGATTAGCAATAATTAGCCGAGAAAGAATTAGCCAAGCCTGCTATCCTATATTGTTTGCAGGTGTTTCAGCAAAAGATGGACACAACTTAAAGAGATTTAACAGGACTGGAGAATTAAAGGAACATGGCAGTACAAAGTGATATAAATCACAAATAACAACTCAACCATGAGTTAGGAAGCCAGGTTCGTATCCAGGATTTTGTTCTCGAACATGGCCTGCATCTGTGGCTGGACTTCCCTCTGTGATACACCTCTGAAGATGCCAGCCACAGATGCAGGCAAAACGTTAGGAATAAGATCCACCAGACCACGGACACACAGCCCGGAAAACCCACCAGAACCAGTTGAATCCGGCCGTGAAAGCATTCGACCATACATCAAATCCAAATCCTGATTCAAACCCCAACTTGTTTGAAAAGTTAAGTTTAAATATCCACTTAGCCTCTCCTCTAACCAGAATTTGGGGCACGTTTTCCAGAATGTGCTTGGAATGATGTTTATACGACACCAAAAACCTCCGGTCTCTGTCTGTATGATTTTTATGCATATAATGTTGAACTACAGGTTCAACAATCTTTTTAAATCTGATGTTGGAGGAATGTTCCCAAAATCCACTGTTTAACTGGTCTGCGAGTGCACCCAACATAAAAGGCTTGACAGGCACTTGAGATTAAATTTACACAATCCTTGGTATTACAGTTGGAAAAAAATGATTAATAATGATTAATAATGAGTCTGAATTTAATAAACAGAGCCTGGTCAGGACGGATATTGGGCCCGTTAAGATGCATTTACCTGTTATTAAAGGACATCATGCTTCTGGAAATTGCAGGGCATGTGATTTAGCCATCTCTGCTCAAGAATTGGTCCGTGCTGGTTCACACAATAACTATGCCACATATTATTGTCAAAGGCTTTCACGGCGAATCATTAGGTTGTATTTCTCGGTTAAGGGGAGCTTCGAGCACAGAAGAGCCTCTGTTGATACGCTGACCATTTGTGGCTGTACCTCATGATCCTCAGAAGATCTCCAGCCAGCCACAGATGCAGGCGAAACGTCAGCAGAGAATGCTGCTAGAACACGGCCATACAGCCCGGAAACCACACAGCATCCCTATGCCACATATTTTTTCACACCACTTCGAACTAGGTTAGGAAGAGGCTAATGGAAAGCACAGGTTAAGAATTCTGGGGAATTAGGACAGTAGCTTAAAATTAGTGGGGAATGAGATAGTGGGAAATAGGAACTTGTACAAAACGGGTGGGAAACGGCAATCCCCAGAAGGCTGTGCTCCTGCGGCCGAGCGCACGGGAGGCTGCTGCACTGCCTTGCGCCCCAGAAGGCAGTGTGGCAGCCTCCCAAAAATCGGGACAATTGAAATAACCTGTGGGACGCGGGACAAATTGTTTGAAGGCGGGACTGTCCTGCCAAAAGCGGGACGTCTGGTCAGCCTGCACAAAACACCCTCCTATTGGACCAGCAGATTCATGTTTTTCCCTAGGCCCACTTTAGGTTCACTGTGGGTCAGAGGCGTATTTGCCTAGGGACATGGCCCTGGGCGTAACCATTCCGGTCACGTGGGGGCGCAAAATTGGCCCCCCACATGACCAGAGAGTCGGGTAAGGGAGGCGGAAATCTTAAGAGCACGGAGCCTCGTCAGACTTTGCCCTACCTCAGCCCAGCCCATGTCATCCCAGGACCGAGGCAGGGAGGATGAAGTCCCTTGGCCCCACCCCTGCACCTCCTTACTGCTGGGCGGAGGGAGAGAGGAGGGGGCGGCAGCAGCCTGCACCAGGCTCGAGATCTGGCAGGCTCTGATCCCAACTCAAGCTGCAGCTGGGCTTGCCCCCTCCCCACCTTTATCGGAGGCCCCATGGGGTCTCTGATGGAGGTGGGGAGGGGGCGGCTTCAGCCTGCACCCAGCTCGGATCCAGCCAGGGTTCGAGCTGGGCGCAGGCTGAAGAAGAAGAAGAGTTTGGATTTATATCCCCCCTTTCTCTCCTGCAGGAGACTCAAGGGGGCTTACAATCTCCTTGCCCTTCCCCCCTCACAACAAACACCCTGTGAGGTGGGTGGGGCTGAGAGAGCTCAGAGAAGCTGTGACTAGCCCAAGGTCACCCAGCTGGCATGTGTGGGAGTGCACAGGCTAATCTGAATTCCCCAGATAAGCCTCCACAGCTCAGGCGGCAGAGCGGAGAATCAAACCCGGTTCCCCCAGATTAGCTACGCGAGCTCTTAACCTCCTACGCCACTGCTGCTCTTGAAGCCAGCTGAAGCCAGAGAAACTGGTGTCCTGGCTGCTGGGCTGGGAAGAGGGGCTACCGTCATTGGTTCCCTTCTCTCCCAGCAGCCCGGATGCCGGCGAAATTGGCACCCCACCTGCTGAGCCGGGAAGAGGAGCTGTAGCCCATCTCGCAAGTAAGCAGTGCCTGGAGGTTTTTTTTTTTGCCTCTGGGCACCATTTGGCCCCTGCACACCTCTGCCGTGGGTTTAGAAAAGACCTGACATAGTTTTTTCATTTAACAGTTCATGCAGAATTTGCCACCATAGCATATGACAATGGCCACTCATTTAGCCAAATTACTTGTCATGATTGCTTAACAGGAAATTCCATATTCAGAAGTGATATTCTGGGGACAACTGGAAAATATCTGGCTAAGCTCTGATGGAAACAGGCGGCTAGTGTACCTGGAATAGCCTCCTGGTTACAACAGAGCCAATATACACGCGTGCCATCAACTTGCAAACAACTTACAGCAACCCCACCTACGGCCTTCACTTCGTGAAAAGCTGAGGTGGTTTGCCATGGTCTTAAGAACATAAGAACATAAGAACTAACCTGCTGGATCAGACCAGAGTCCATCTAGTCCAGCACTCTGCTACTCGCAGTGGCCCACCAGGTGCCTTTGGGAGCTCACCTGCAGGAGGTGAAAGCAATGGCCTTCTGTTGTTGCTGCTCCTGAGCACCTGGTCTGCTAAGGCATTTGCAATCTGAGATCAAGTAGGATCAAGATTGGTAGCCATAGTCTTCTCCCACAATGTCTACTTTGGTGGTCTCCCATCCAAGTACCGATCCCACTGAGCTTCCGAGATCTGACAAGATCGGGCTATACCAGTGATGGCGAACCTTTTCGAGACCAAGTGCCCAAACTGCAACCCAAAACTCACTTATTTATCGCAAAGTGCCATCACGGCAGAATAATGAGGTTTTAGCTTAGAAAAAATGGTTGGCTCCAAGGTGTGCGTTACTCGGGAGTAAGTTTGGTGGTAGTTGGTGGCTTTGAAGCAACCGTGCAATGCTTCGAATGGGTGAATCACGATCCTAGAAGGGTTTACTCAGAAGCAAGCCCCATTGCCAGCAACTAAGCTTACTCCCAGGTAAAGGATCACGCTTTAGTTCTTCCCATGAAAATTAGTGGGGTTTAACAGTGCTTAACAGGGTTACCTACACTGCTTCCCCAAAACTAGGTCAGAAGTTTAATGCTACTAATCTTCCTGAAATAATTACACTATTATTATTATTTATTTTTTTATTATTATTTATTAGATTTATAGGCCGCCTCACCCCCAAAGGGCTCGAGGAGGCTCACAATACAGCTGTTCCAATAGCAGCACATAAAATACATAACTAAAACTAACCACATTAAAACAAATTTTCACATTTCCACATTAAAACAAATTTCCAAATTATCACACCGGTGGCCTGGAAGTAGGAGGGGTGTGGGGGGAGAGGGAAGTAAAACTTTCACTTTCTGAAACCCAATAATGCCCCCCCACCACAAAATAGAAGTAAAAAGGCAGTCAAGGAAGGCAATCCTAGGCAAGAATGCTGTGCGAGGGGTGGGATAACTTCAGGAAAGCTAAATTTGTGGAGCAGCCATCTGATCTGCGGTTTTTCCTTCACATGTCATCACAGCACTTGACTTCCCACAAAAATGCAACAGGAGCAGAAAAATGAAAGCATGGAGAATATTTTGAAATGGACCTCTCTGTCCCACATTTGCCTCTGTCAGAATGGCCCTAATTCTGACAAGCGGGTGGGGAAAGGATGCTCAGGGCAGTAAGGGATGCTCCTCTCCCTTTCCTGCCAGTTGGTCGGGGCCTGGTTTAGCTCAGTTCTTTATCAGGGTGAAATGCCTTTTGTCTCTTGTACTTTTGCTTTGATCCTGTGGGAACGGGATTTCGGCTGCCGCGGAGCCTCGGGACCTTGGTAAGATTCTCTCTTCCTCCCCTCGGCCTCTGGGCTCCTGCGTAGGCACCAAAAAAAAGCCCCATCACTCTCTCTCCCAGGGGAGGGGGGCCCTTAACAAACAGTTCACTCCAATTTGGGCGAGTGCCTGAATCCCACCACTGCGCTTGCCCTGCTCTTGGCAGACGCGCTCCTCCCAATGGAAGCCCCTCACCCGGACTGCTGGTTTTTAACCGTACCCCCCAAAGTTTCAGTTTGGACCCAAAAGTTGGACTCTTCTTTCTTTCTTATTTGTTTCACAGGTGTGATTGTATTGTTTGTAAAAGATTCCACATTAATTCTGTTTGTGACATTTTGACTGACCTTATAGCGACTGACAATATTTCTGTCTGAAATGCATTACCTTTCTTACGGTCATACATTCATCTCCCAACCGTGTCCATGACTCGTAGCATTATTTTGAAGTTCATTTTGTTCATCCCCGGATTGTTACCTTTTGGCATCCAAAACACAGTTTTGCAAAAAAGCATCGTGGCGGTAACGCTACATTAAAAAACAACATCCCTGTTTATGGCTATCAGGTGAGCGAGATGCATTAAAAATGTTAAATCTCGCCTGAAGAATCAATGTGTGCATTGTTCTCGGGAACTCTGTTCTATTTTCGGCATGCTTTGTGCTTGGTACAAAATAAATAACTACTTTTGGGTTACTCCTTTTTTTAAAATGAACAGCAATTAATGGTTTGATCAAACAAACAAACAATTATGATAGCCCATACTGTAATTAGGATGTTCTATCTATAGCAGTAGAGTGGGCAGAGGAAGAACAGGTTAGAAATGACTTCTTATTTACTGAAATCTACATATATGAATCCTGCCCACCTGAAATCCTTTGGGCAAAAGTGCCATCTGTGCTGATTGGCAGGGCCTGATGTCCTCTGGCAAGGACTTACAGCAGGGTCTAATGGAGATATCTCCTTCTTGTTGCTTCTCATCAATGTCTATAGGATTGCTGTTGAAGACACCAAACACTCTCGGACATGCAGAAGAAACCATGGAATTCTCAGGCCCTTTCCGCACTGCGGAAAGGGCGCCCCTGCACCAGCAGGAATCCTGCCGGTGGAGGGGTGGGGGCTGTTCACACAGGAGCGTGCGAGCAGCCCCCGCAGAGGCTGGCGCAGGAGAGGCGGCTCTTCCCCGTCCTCCGCACACTCACCTCGTCATCCTGTGTCGGCCTGCTGGACTACTAAGACCCGCCCACACTGCCCTCCGACCTCCAGGGGTCGGAGGACAGCGAGGGAGGGTCTCAGAAGTCCGGTAGAGTGACGCAGGATGACGAGGTGGGGGGGGGACAGGGAAAACAGCGTGTTCTCGGCGGTGCCGTTCACACCGCATCAGCGGGAACACGCTGTTTTTAAAAAACCTCCCTCCAGGAGGGAGGTTTTTTGGGGTGGCCTGACGCCGCTCTGGGGGAGGTGGAGGGAAGCCAGGTTGGTGCTGCTGCATTTCAGCAGCACCGCCTGTGCGAACGGCGCCTTGGGGACAGCATTTTTGCCGTCCCTAAGGCGTTGTATTTGGGCCGTGCGGAAACGGTCTCTGAGTCCAGGTCGGGGGGGACATAATGCTTCAGTTTCGTCATTGCTCCATGGTGCACAGATTTGCCAGGCAGCGCCAAGCAAGTGGCAGAAGGGTTTTGGGAGAGGATATGACCAAGAGCTACAATGTATCTTTCAAGGCCTTTTGAAAGGCAGCATGGTGTAATGGTTGAGAACACGTGTACTCTAATCTGGTGTGGTGTAGTCGTTAAGAGCAGGTGAATTCTAATCCACTCTAAACTGGAGAACCGGGTTTGATTCCCCACTCCTCCACATGAGCAGCGGACTGTTATCTGGTGAACTAGATTTGTTTCCCCACTCCTACACTCCTGATGGGTGCCCTTGGGCTAGTCACAGAACTCTCTCAGCCTCACCTACTTGACAAGATGTCTGTTGTGGGGAGAGGAAGGGAGAGGAACTTGTAAGCCACCTAGAGTCTCCTTACAAGAGAGAAAGGCAGAGAATAAATCCAAACTCCTCCTCCTCCTCCTCCTTCATGACTTACCACACTGGCTATCTAGAAAAGTTTTGGATTTATATCCCCCCTTTCTCTCCTGTAGGAGACTCAAAGGGGCTTACAATCTCCTTGCCCTTCCCCCCTCACAACAAACACCCTGGGAGGTAGGTGGGGCTGAGAGAGCTCCGAGAAGCTGTGACTAGCCCAAGGTGACCCAGCTGGCATGTGTGGGAGTGTACAGGCTAATTTGAATTCCCCAGATAAGCCTCCACAGCTCAGGCAGCAGAGCTGGGAATCAAACCCGGTTCCTCCAGATTAGCTACACGAGCTCTTAACCTCCTACGCCACTGCTGAGGACCTCTTTTCCCAATAGTTTCATGAAAACAGCTGTGCAGGTCTATTGCAGAAGAGAAAGATTTGAGTCTAGCAGAACCTTACAGACCAACAAGATTTTTGTCGCGCAAGCTTCACAAGAGTCAAAGGCACGTTTGCTCCTTCTTGTCCTACTTGGATCTGATGTAGGGAAGTATGACCCTCAAACACCTACGATCTGAAAGTCTTGTCAGTTTCTAAGGTGGTATTGAAACGGAATCTAGCCCTTCTCTTCCTGACAAGGGATATCCAAGACTGCTTGATCCTGGGAAAAAAGAAGACATAAAGAGAGACAGTGAAAGGGGAGCGAGGCCCCATCTTAAAAGAAAACCACTGCAAGTAGAATCACAGCTACGCTTATTCCCTGTTGCCATGTAATTTCTAATGCTGTACTGAGACAGGGGTTATTCAAAGTGTTGAAGTACAACAGTCGAACGGTCGGGCAAGGAGAAGTGACTGAAATTGCACTACAAGGAATCCGAAGCGTCTGCCTTCAACAAAAAATGTTAACATATGACACAGATGGGTCGAAAATAGCTTGGCGAACACAAATGGGGTATAATCCCTTTGCGAAAATTACTCCCTCTCCAGCTGTTTTCTTCCCTCTTCCATAGAAATCTTTTATTTGAAAGAGAGAGAGAAAAAAGAATATTTAAATGCTACTTTATCCAGTCCTTTATCACTCAATTGTAAATGCCATTCACTCAGTGAGCCATTTCATAAAAGGTAGTAATTACAAGCCGCTTCAATATTGCACATAAATTTAGGGAAGATAGTCTTTGGAGAACGAAAAAAATATATATATAAATGAGATTTCACAGGCAATCCAGCGGATTTTTACTCTTGACCCCCTTGGAAAATTAAATATTGCCCCCCCTTTTTTGTATGTTGGTGTTAATAAATGTGGTCAGCCGTGAGGGAACAGGATTAAGACCACACTTCACGTTGCCACTTTCAAAACGCCACAGAGATCAAAGCACGGACCAATGAAATAAATGCCAATTGCGTAAGAGAAGTCACAAATCCCTTTTTAATTTCCTCTTTGTGGGAAGCAGACGAGAGCTTGGCAGACGAGCTGGTTTTCGGCTTCCTCGGTGGCACATCTCTTCTGACAGGGGGTATCTCTAATCTCCTCAGCCATTATTAATCCATCCACACTGAAGGGCCCATGTTTAGTTTTCCCGCCTTTTCCTTTGCTGCTAGAATTCCCCACCTCTCCCCTTACCCACTTACCACACGTTAGGTAAACAAGATGGGAGCTTGGGAAAAAAACAGATTTTTAACCTCAAAACAATATTACTTCTGTACTCTTCACCACTAAGACTGGCATATTCTAGGTGTTTGTGCACATACTATTTTTACAAAAGAAATGTAATGAAGAAGCAGAAGAAGAAGAAGAAGAAGAAGAAGGAGAAGGAGAAGGAGAAGGAGAAAAAGAAAAAGAAGATGAAGAAGAAGAAGAAGAAGAGGAGGAGGAGGAGGAGGAGCAGGAGGAGGAGGAGAAGTAGAAGTTTGGATTTATATCCCCCCTTTCTCTCCTGTAGGAGACTCAAAGGGGCTTACAATCTCCTTGCCCTTCCGCCCTCACAACAAACACCCTGTGCGGTGGGTGGGGGCAGAGAGAGCTCAGAAGAACTGTGACTAGCCCAAGGTCACCCAGCTGGCATGTGTGGGAGTGCACAGGCTAATCTGAATTCCCCAAATAAGCCTGCACAGCTCAGTTGGCAGAGCGGGGAATCAAACACAGTTCTTCCAGATTAGAATGCACCTGCTCTTAACCACTACGCCACTGCTGCTCCCTGCTGTTTCCACTACCCCTGGGCTAGGAGTGCTGCCAAAGGGCCATCTAACCCCCAGATTCGAAAGAGTGAGGCTGGTTCCAGAATTGGGGGTAAGAAATTCAGCCCTCACTTCAATGAGACTCAGGGAATGTGGAAGGGTTAAAGACCCTCCCTGTACATGGTAGCCCACTCTGGGTTGGAGACTTGGGGCAGAGCTTGGGACAGGTGGGATTGGAGAGGAAGGGACCTCAGCATGATAAAATACCATGGAGTGCACCTTCCAAAGCAGCCATTTTCTCTGGAGAACCTGATCTCTGGTGATGAGTTTTGATTCCAGAAAATCTCCAGGCCTTACCTGGAGCTTGGGAAACCCTAGCTCCTCTACCTCCTATGTCACCCCAATCTGAATCAGGGTCATATACAACTATAGCTTGGGACCTAATCACAGGTTACATTTCCTTATGAAGTCCCTGCGATGGGTGGAGTGGTGTGTTCTGAAATTCCAAGCTTCCCAGGCCCACATCTGACATTCACCCACATATGTAGTTTGGGGGTGAAGGGGGGCCCTTCAATAGGTAAAGCATTCATTCAGCCACTGGGCTGTGGCACTCTGCAAGTCTGTGTTTGTTTGGCCCTAGCATTTCCATAAAGCTGGCTTACACTTAATCAGACCATGGGTCTGTCAAGGGCCGAATTGCCTGCTCAGACTGGCAGAAGCTCTCCAGGAGCAGCAGTGCGTAGTGGTTAAGAGCAGGTGCATTCTAATCTGGAGGAACCAGGTTTGATTCCCCGCTCTGCCACTTGAGCTGTGGAGGCTTATCTGGGGAATTCAGATTAGCCTGTGCACTCCCACACACGCCAGCTCGGTGACCTGGGGCTAGTCACAGCTTCTCGGAGCTCTCTCAGCCCCACCCACCTCACAGGGTGTTTGTTGTGAGGGGGGAAGGGAAAGGAGAGTGTAAGCCCCTTTGAGTCTCCTACAGGAGAGAAAAGGGGGATATACATCCAAACTCCTCCTCCTCCTTCTGAGTTTTGATCTTTCTCATCACCCACCTCTTGACCTTTTGAATGGGAGATGCTGGGAATCGAACCTGGGACCCGCTGCATGCCAAGCAGATGTCTGCCACTGAACCATGACCACTGACAGCTCTGCTGTCAAGGCGAGCTTCTCAGTTGCAACTGAAGGTAGCATGGCTGAGCTTCATACAACAATAAGTCAGAAGAACCCCTGGACTGACAAAGGATAATTGGTCAGAATCAAGCCCAAAGACTCATCAACTTCTCTCTTCTTCACCTTCGCCTCTTGCAGCAATACCTCGCTGATCTTGAAAAAGCCAGAGGGGTTAATTCAGATTCGCATCAAACCTCGTGCCAACTTCTTTTATTGCAGTTCAAACAAAAATTTCATCATTAAGCCCCAGTTTGGAAAAATCACATCTCGGGTGGCAAGAGAGTCAAAAGCAAAAGGTTACGCAGATGGAGGCTGAGGAGCCAGGATTCTTCTTAATGGTCACGACCTCCAAGTTGCTTCAGATACTTAAAAAAAAAAGCTTTTTATTCCTATTCTACATTTTATTTCATCTCAAATACATATGAATGGAATTAGATGCCAGGTAGGTGGCATGTATGAGTATCTGTAATAGTGAGATGTAAAAGGCAAGTGGGTTTTTTTTGAATAACTTTTTCTTCTTTTAAAAACAGTTCGCGAGCAATGAGACTTGCTGAGAAAATGTGGAAGATTTGACAGTCGCAAAAGGTCTTTGAAAAAGAGGCACCGGCATAGTTAATAAATGTTGGTTTATGCAGACTGCTTCCCCCGCTCTGCGGTGGTTCGAGCACAGAAGAGCTCAGGAATTTTTTGGAAGACGGCAATTAAAGTGAAGGAAGCTTGATATACGCGAAGCTGAGAGCTGACCCACTGGTATATTTCTTGAATTTTATAAAGGATGATTTTCGAACATGAGCAAGAGAAGGAAACCAGGGAGTTGCTGCAAATACAGCATAATAAAGGGGAAATTCTACCACTTAAGAAAGAAGGGCTGTGGAAGACGTGAAACATGATGAAACTGGAATGAAAAAGGATTTTGCGGCATCATCACAGCTCACAAATTAATTGTAGCACCAGCTTTCGTCAGATGCACAGTTTGTTACACTCAATGGGCAGAAGGAACAAGGTGGTGGAAAGGGCCGTCATGTCTTAGGCCCAGTGGTGGGATCCAAAAATTTTAGTAACAGGTTCCCATGGTGGTGGGATTCAAACAGTGGCGTAGCGCCAATGGAGCTGGGTGGGGTATGATGGGGGCATGGCCGGGTATTCCGGGGGCGGGGCATTGCTGGGAGGGGCTCCGGTCCTTGGGCGGGAAACGAATGCACGCAGGCGGAGGCTGCCACGCACTCCAGTGCACCTCCTGCTAGACTGCTTCAAGTTCTGCGCGCTACTGCTGAGGAGTGGAAAAGGGGCGTAACTAAGGCAAAAACCATGTGGCAAAATCACCAATTAGTAACCCCCTTTCGGCACACACAAATAATTAGTAACCTACTCTCGGGAACCTGTGAGAACCTGCTGGATCCCACCTCTGCTTAGGCCCCTTCCACACATGCAGAATAATGCACTTTCAATCCACTTTCACAATTGTTTGCAAATGGATTTTACTATTCCGCACAGTAAAATCCAGCTGCAAAGTGCATTGAAAGTGGATTACTCCGCGTGTGCGGAAGGGGCCTCAGACAAAAGGGTAGCCCTGTAGGATTTTCAAGGTATGTTTAGAGGTGATTTCCAGACGTCCCCCCCCCAAAAAAGAGGGGGAGATGGGTTTTTTTAAAACCAAAGACGTCTTATTTTGGTTGTGCGGAAATAGCCTGAGTTTTGCTGAGGTGGAGCAAATTCAGTCAGGAAGGGGTGATGAGGTGATCAGCTGATTTCTCTTCTCCCCACTCCAGTTGTCAGCTTGGGCTTAGAAGGGCAGAAGGCAGGCAGCGGCCATGCCCATTAGGGGCAAAGACGTCATGACGTCTGTGTGACATCATGATGTCGGCAAGAGGGGCCAATCAGGAGCCTTGAAAAGGCTTTGCCCAGCCCTGGGCCCCTCCTTTTCGAGCATGGCAGCAACTAGTTTTCCACTCACCTCTCCCCTTTGGTCAACGTTAATGCATGTGTTCGCTGTCATAGCCAGGCTGACAGGTTGCACACAGGAACTGATCTGATGGTGAGGGGGGCTGTGGAGCTACCCTCTTTGGTGGTGACTCCTAAAGAGGTTTGGGGTGAAGCAAGTCACGAGTTAGGACACCCAGGTGGGAGCCACTGAGGCTTGCACCCCTTGTCAGGTTCTTCAGAAAGAGGCCTTCCGCCCAGCTGAGTTCCACCATTGCTGCGCAAAACGGATCTCCAGCAAGAGACCGTCCGCCTGGCTGAGGTCCACGATTGCTGTGCAAGGTTAACGTTCTTCTGTTGGAGGAAGGTTTCACTGGTGGGGGGGGGGGGCTGCCCACTGTATAGATCAGATCCCTTGCTGAGCCTCACACTTCTTTTCATCCTTTGTTAATAAATACACCTTGGCAATGGCCAAAATTTTTACCCCACAGACAAGAGTGTCTGTGGCATTATTGTGGTTTGGGAACTCTGAGCAGTACCGGCCCCGCCCTCAGATGGCAATACCAGAAAGTCCATGGTCTAAAGCAGCTGTTTTCTCCAGGGTAAGTGAACTCTGTTATCTGGAGATTGTAATTTTTGGAGATCTTCGGGTGCCATCTCCTCTGGGACAAAATAGGGAGGAAAATATGCTAGATAAGATTTTCTAGTCCTTTCTTGGCTCATGCACTTCCCTTTGTTGCATTGAAGGTACAATTCTGTCACTTTACTTAAGCTGCTACGGTAGCCGAATGCAGTCTTCAATTTCAATAAACCAAGTTGTTATGCAGGAATTTCTCCCACCAGACATCATCCAAATAAAATAAAAAAGCAGCCTTTTCATTGCAAGATTTTCAGGGTATCTTTTTTTAAAAAAAAATCGTACAAACCATTCCAGCCTAATTTCCTCACATAATCTACCCAGGGAGAAAAAGAAGAGACACAAAAATCCCTGGAAGAAATGAAAATAAAGCACCAGACCCCTATTATGATTTAAAATTTGTTCTTAATGTGCCCATGAAGTCCAAATGAGTCTCCAAATGGAGACATTTCCCCCTTTGCCACAGGGCAAAGCGATTACAGACGTCTCTTCGGGTAAGAGTTTTGTGAAATTTCGTGCGGCTGGCTTTGCAACGCTTGAAACAAATCCAGGGAAACAGATCGTTATCTTTTAAGGTTAGAAATTAGACCCTGCTTGTCTGAAGTGTAGATTTCCCAGTAGCCTGTTACGACCCGATATTTCAGCAAATAACGCCTTAATTGCAGATGTTAAAGTCTCCTTTCCTCCCCCCCACCCTTTTCAGAAATTTATTTATTGCATTTCAAGCAATGACAGAAAAGCCATCCGCCCAGCTTGAACTGGATGTTACCCAGTTGAAAAAAAAAGCAAAAATGAAACAGGTAAATCATAGAATTTGGAGTCAGTTACTCAGTTAATGAAGTTTATACACATCAGCATATAAATAAAACGATGAAAAATGTACTTTCCTTGTTTTAATGTGCTGCGCACAGTGGTGCTGCAATGCTCCCAAATTGGGAGCAGCAGTGGTGTAGGAGGTTAAGAGCTCGTGTATCTAATCTGGAGGAACCGGGTTTGATTCCCATCTCTGCTGCCTGAGCTGTGGAGGCTTATCTGGGGAATTCAGATTAGCCTGTGCACTCCCACACACACCATCTGGGTGACCTTGGGCTAGTCACAGCTTCTCAGAGCTCTCTCGGCCCCACCCACCTCCCAGGGTGTTTGTTGTGAGGGGGGAAGGGCAGGGAGATTGTCAGCCCCTTTGAGTCTCCTGCAGGAGAGAAAGGGGGGATATAAATCCAAACTCCTCGTCGTCGTTGTCGTTGTCGTTGTCGTCCTCCTCTTCTTCTTCTTCTCTTTATCTGATTTCTCTCAGAAACCCAACAATGCCTTTCTTTTCTTCTTTTGAGGGATTTGGAGTCAATTTCTACTCAATTTCTTTTTTGTCTTGTTTCCAATCAGTTTTTGTTTTGATGGATTGCAGGAGGCACAGTCAAATTCTGTCGTTGCAGCTGAACAGTAACCCTGCAGGTTTTTCAGTGCAAGACACATTCCGAGGTGGTTTGCCACTGCCTGTCTCCAAGTAGCAACCCTGGTCCTGCCTTGGTGGTCTCCCATCCCAATGCCAATCAGAGCTGACCCCGCTTCGTTTCCAAGATCTGATGAGATCAGGCGAGCCTGAGCCACCCAGGTCAAGGCAAGAAATGAGCAGAGGTGGTCTCCCACTGCCTGCCTCTGAGCAGCAACCCTGGACTTTCCTGGTGGTCTCCCATCCAATCAGGGTTGGCCATGCTTAGCTTCCAAGATCTGACTCAACTGGGCTATCTGGGTCTAAGGCCATCCTCCACTCTGCTCCTAATGCCATGTGTTCCGGGTTAGAGAAGATGGAGTACCAGGGGGGCAGAAAAGTCAGCTATTGGTTTATTTAAATTATTTGTCAAGACTGTGAATCCATACATTTGCAATATTAAAATCCAATTAAAAAAAATAAAAAAGTAGTTCTACCCACTCAGACCAGAGTCAACTGGAAGGAAGGAAGGAAGGAAGGAAGGAAGGAAGGAAGGAAGGAAGGAAGGAAGGAAGGAAGGAAGGAAGGAAGGAAGGAAGGAAGGAAGGAAGGAAGGAAGGAAGGAAGGAGTTAAAAGCCCTTTCTCTACAAAGTTTTGTACTCTGGGTTGAGAAATGTCATTATTTATTTGAAAATTCATATCCCACCTTTGCTTGTGTTTCACAGCAGCTTACAATAATACTTGCCTTTGGAGAGACCAGCCGTTGAGGGTGCCCCAACCTCCTCCTCTGTACCTCCTCCTCTGTACCCCCCATGGGTCCTTAATACCATCAGGACCCACCATTCTTTATTAGGAGGGTTTTGTAAGGGTTTTGTGGGATGCTGCTCTAGGATAGGATTGTTGTTTTAAACTATATGTTTTTAGATGATGTTTTATTTGTACACCGCCCTGAGCCCTTCGGGGGTAGGGCGGTATATTAAACAAACAAACAAACAAACAAACGAATGAATAAATAAATAAATAAATAAATAAATAAAAGTGCTAACAGTCAAAGCTACAGGCAAAGCTCTGCTCACAACCTGAACAAATGTAAAATAGCAAACGCAAAATCTCTCAGGCTTCTTAACAGACGCCTGCCATTCCAACCGCCTCAAAATACCCAGCAAGCCAGCAGGCTTTATAGTGGTGCCTGAAGATCTTCAAGGGGCACCTCCTTCCTCAGACGGCCCATTCCACAGGTCGGAGCCACGATGGACAAGGCCCAAGTTTGGGTCAATGACAAACAGACCCTCCTAAATGGTGGGGTAGCCAAATAGATGGCTGTTTGATCAGCATGGCCTGGTGGAATACCGTCTAATGAGACCAGGGCACTGCGGGATGTATTGCAGTGCCACAGGCCCTGTAAGACAGAGTTGGTCTGCCAGGCCTACAATTGGAGGCAGTGAGGGCACCTCTCCAAACTCCCCCTCCCCTCCCCTTTCCCTTTTCTTTCCCTGTTTTGGTTTTTAAGATGAAATGAGTATTAAAATTTGACATGTTGATTAGCCCATCCTTCGCTGGGCTTTTAACTTAGTGTTTCATGAATGACTATTATGGGAGGGAGTTCTGAAAGGAACATCTGTTGTGACAGTGAACAGTCTAAAAAAACAAATGAACGAATGAACAAACAAACGAACGAACGAACGAACAAATGAACGACCAACCAGCAGACAGGGACATATGAAAGGGGATGGCACTTCAGATTTGGAGGTGGAGCCTGAAGCGGTTTGGAGAGAAAAGGTACCTCAGTGAGGTAAAAGTCTGCCCTCTGGAATGGCCATTTTCTCCAAGGGAACTGATCTCCACAGTCTGGAGGTCAACTGTAATTGCAGGAGATCTTCCGGCCCTACCTGGAGGTTGGCAACCTTTGAGGGTTTAAATGAAGTCAATAAATAAATGAACGGAAAGGGATGACGCAGGGCAAGGTGCAACGGACCACTCCGATTCAGCCAATAGCTCTAAGCGGTTTGCAGAGATGAAGCTTTACAGTGAACGGCACGGCAAATGCAAAGAACATGGTGTGGTTTATGACTCTCTGTAATCAGTCTTTTGGGACGGGCAGTTCCTAAAAGCAAACACTGTTCTCCTCTGGAGGAGACTCATTTATCTACCTACACAGAAAAGAACACCTGGGAAGCCATAGCTCTTCCTGACACGGGCTGCGTAAATCAAAGATGTAACCGAGTACAAGTCCTGTGTATATAAATATGGTCAGCTTGGAACTATGATGTACAGTTCTCATTTCACCTTGAGAACAGCCCATGTTTATTTTGTTTAAAATATGTATAAACTCACCTTTCTCCTGACAACGGGGACTCAAACGAGTAACAAAGTACTCAAAGTCAATGATAAATACAATGACTAAGCATAACTAACATCAAAAGCCACCAAAGTCTAGAAAAATTCAAGTTTGCAGCCACTTTGGAATGCCTTCGGGGCAGGGACCTTCTTCAACTCTGTTTGATAAAACAGGATTGGACCCTGAAAAGGTCCTTAAATGGCCAGCGTCTGACTGTATCTTCATATGTCGGGGTCACAGCCAGTGGTGGAATTCAGCAGGTTCGCACCCCTTCGGCAGAATTGATTGTTAAAATGGTGCTTGTATGCAATTAGTTTTTAAATTATTTGAATCCCACCACCAGAACCGGTTGTTAAATTATTTGAATCAGAGGTGGGATCCAGCAGGTTCTCACAGGTTCCCGAGAGTAGGTTACTCATTATTTGTGTGCGCCGAGAGGGGGTTACTAATTGGTGATTTTGCCACGTGATTTTTGCCTTAGTTACGCCCCTCCTCTCAGCAGTAGCGCGCAGAACTTGAAGCAGTCTAGCAGGAGGTGCACCGGCGTGCGCCTGCGTGCATTCGTTTCCCGCCCAAGGACTGGCACAGCGGTTGCGTCCTTGCCACAGCCCCGCCCAGGAATGCCCCGCCCCCAGAATGCCCAGCCACGTCCCCCGTCACGCCCCGCCCAGCCCCATTGGCGCTACGCCACAGTTTGAATCCCACCACCATGGGAACCTGTTACTAAAATTTTTGGATCCCACCACTGATTAGAATCTCACCACTGGACACAGCCAAATGATACTGCTTGTACTAAATGCTTTCACACATGCTGAATAATGCACTTTCAAACCACTTTTAATATACTTTGCAACTGGACTGTGTGAAACTGCAAAACCCACTTGCAAACAATGGGCAGGAGATGCTGCCACCCGTGGGCCCTGCCAGAAATCTTGGACCTCAGCAACTGCCCTATCTCAGGGTATGCTGGCACCGGATCTAATTGCACCTACAGCTGAAAGCACTTTGTAGGGAATGTTAAGAAATGGGACTATGAAGACTAAGGCCGACAGCCTTGAACTGTACCCTGAAAGATGACCAGCTATGAAAATCCTCCATTATATGGCTTCGGTCTGGGTACCTGAGAGAGTGCATCTGCCCATGCATTCCTGCCTGGGCACTGAGATTGGAGGGGGAGGTCCCGCCCCCTTCAGAGGTGAGGTGGGGATTGGAGGGGGAGGTCCCGCCCAGTGGTAGGATCCAAAAATTTTAGAAACAGGTTCCCATGGTAGTGGGATTCAAACTCTGGCGTAGCGCCAATGGGGCTGGGTGGGGCACGACAGGGGCATGGCCGGGCATCCCAGGGGCGGGGCATTCCTGGGCGGGCTGTGGCAAGGATGCAGCCGCTGCACCGGTCCTTGGGCGAGAAACGAATGCACGCAGGCACAGGCTGCCACGCACGCCGGTGCACCAGTCCTTGGGCAGGAAACGAATGCATGCAGGCACAGGCTGCCACGCACGCCGGTGCACCTCCTGCTAGACTGCTTCAAGTTCTGCGCGCTACTGCTGAGAGGAGGAGCGTAGCTAAGGCAAAAATCACGTGGCAAAATCACCAATTAGTAACCCACTCTCGGCACACACAAATAATTAGTAACCTACTCTTGGGAACCTGTGAGAACCTGCTGGACCCCACCTCTGGTCCCACTTCCTTCAGAGGTAATGTGGGGATGACCCAGAGGGCCTTCTCTACAGTGGCCCCTGCACTGTGGAATGCCCTCTCTTCAGAGAATGACCAGGCACTTACTCTCTTGGAATTTTGGCACCTGGCAAAGACCATCCTCTTCAACCAGATATTTGGCTGACTACCCCCATAGGGAGGGCTCCCCTGAAGTGTCTGTACACTCTCCCTTTTTTTGTGGGTGGGTGGGATGGTTGTGTGAGACTTGAGATTGGTTGGGGGGGGGGTTATTGTGAGAGTTTGTATGGTGTTTTTTTTTATTGTAAGCCACCATGAGACCATGGTAAAGGGTAGGGAATAAATGTAAATGAATTAATAAAATCATAGAAATGTACGTAGGCTGTAAGAGCCTGGGAACAGAGGGTTTCTGGTCAGCAAAATGTGACTCATAGAAACGGCTTTATATTGACAAGCAGGAGAAAAGGATACAAATATAGAGTGTAGAGATGTTTGCAGCTTTGCATTCCCAAGGTCAGGGATCTCTAACTTTTTCAGCCCATCTAGAGGGATTTGGTGGGCGGGGATCGTGCCACTCCGGGGCTGCCCCACTCCCTCCAAAGAGCTTTCCAGCAGCATGGGAAGCCTCAAACATTAAAACAAATGAAAAAGAAATGCCCCAAAGTCCCCCTCATAGCAGAATATTTATTTATTTATTTATTTTATTAGGCTTTTATACCGCCCCATCCCCGAAGGGCTCTGGGCGGTGTACAACATGTAGGGGTAACAATATAAGATAGTTAAAACATTTAAAAGCAGCGATAAAAAACTATAAAAATTGATTCTAAGAATTGCACAATAAATCTCAGTAAAACAGAGATATGAGTGGCGTCCAGCATTCTAGTTTTAGAATCCCCTCCCCCCCAAAAAGGGAGGCATGGTGAGTCTCGTTAGATGACAAATGGCCCAGATGTCAAGGGCCAAAGGAGGGGGGGCACCATCAGTGACCGGTTCCTCCAAAGGCCCGGCGGAACAGCTCCGTCTTACAGGCCCTGCAGAACTCGCCAAGGTCCCGCAGGGCCCGGACAGCTGGAGGAAGAGCGTTCCACCAGGTTGGGGCCAGAGCCGTAACTAGAGATACTGTGGTGCCACCGCCTCTCTTTCTCTTCTCTGTATCCTTTCCCCTTTTTAACAAATTCTTTTCTCGGTAGTGTGTACAAGATGTAAGGCAAACGGATGGCATTTGTGGTACGAAGGAAAATCAGGCGGGAGTTCCAATATTTCACTGAACCCAAATAATATTTTATTTAAAACTGGTAGGTAACTTCAAGGTTCCAACAAACTGTTTGCAGAAATGAAAATAAAATCTACCCGAGACACCAAATTCGTTAAATCCAATCAGCATGAAGTCATTCTAACCCTTTTCACATCTTCTCTCTCTCTATCCCTTAAACTGTTCTCTCGGACTAGAATTTAACCCTTTCACTCTTACAATGTCACCCTTTGTCACACCCATACAGCTTCGGTTCTTTTCTGATATGCTCCAATTCTTCCTCAGAGAGAGTTCTGACACACTAACTCTGCCAGTTTCTATATTCCCCACAAATTAATACATCTCAAAACTAACTTCAGTTTTTCCTTCTCTTTTTGTAAAACCACAGCCATGACCGTTTCCGCACAGCCAAAAAACAGTGCCCCAGGGATGGGAAAAAAACGGTCCCTGGGGTGCAGCAGCGCCATCCTGGCTCCCCCCAAGCGGCGCGAAGGTGCCACTTTTAAACCTTGCTCAATGAGCAAGGTTTTTTAAAAGTAGCGTCCTCAAGCTGGTGCGTTGCGAACCGCACCAGCAGGAAAGCGCCGCTTTCCCCCTCCCCTTCACTCCCCTCTTCTTCCAGCATCGCTCCAACCCCTGGAGGTCAGAGGGTAGTGTGGGCGTGTCCCTCCAGAGTGACACTGAAAGGAGAGGTGAGTGGAGGGGACAGAAGGAGAGACGGCTCTGTGCGGAGCCGCCTCTTCGGCTGGGGAGAAAGTTGGGGCTGCTCGCACGCTACCGTGCAAGCAGTCCCCAAGCCTTCACCGGCATAATTTATGCTGGTGGAGGTTCGTTTCCGCTGCTGTGCGGAAACAGCCCAAGATTCCTCTTACACAGCTTCACCACCTACACACAGATCTTTCCCTCTGACTCTACTCCCCCCCTCCTTTTTTCCCCACCCAGGCACTCCTCACAAAAACCAATCACGGCTCACCTGCCTTTTTGTGGCCACTCCCTCTCTCTCTCTCCTATTCAGCACTCAGTTTAAAGACACACAAACCTACAATCATTTCAGTCCAACCTGAAAAAAGTCACAGATACTCCATGAAAATCATGGCATATCTCTGCACGGGGTTTGACTGGACATTGGATGCCGACTTACCCTCAGAACACCCAAAGCAATGCAGTGGTTTGCACTGATGAGCTCAGGTGATGATGAAGAAGAAGAGTTTGGATTTATATCCCCCCTTTCTCTCCTGCAGGAGACTCAAAGGGGCTTACAATCTCCTTGCCCTTCCCTCCTCACAACAAACACCCTGTGAGGTAGGTGGGGCCGAGAGAGCTCCGAGAAGCTGTGACTAGCCCAAGGTCACCCAGCTGGCATGTGTGGGAGTGTACAGGCTAATCTGAATTCGCCAGATAAGGCTCCACAACTCAGGCGGCAGAGCGGGGAATCAAACCCGGTTCCTCCAGATTAGATACGCGAGCTCTTAACCTCCTACGCCACTTCTGAGGCAGATTCTGAGTCAGGTGCCATGCACAGTGTCCAGCTGCCAGGTAAAGTTTCCCCTCAGCTGGCACATTTGCCCCTTGTGCTGGCGGACTGGGAACACACACTGGGACAATGGCGCACCCGCTCCCGAAGGGGATTCGTTCCCCCCCTCTGGACTGGGCTGCCCAAGCTTGTGGGCACCTTTGGATTATTGAGATGGGGTATTGAGAGTCATCCCAAAATAGTTGCTGCTGGAGGCACAGCCAAAGTAAATACCACCCTCCCAACACCTCCTGAAGGGGGAATGGATCCACATACTGAGGAAAGCCCAGGTGCTTACCAGTCCTATGACCCTCCACTGGAAAGTCCCACCAATTGAATGAAGGCAGCCAATAACAAGCCCTGTCTTACAATGGCCCCGCTCACGTCCTCAAAATCTTGGAGGGTGCCGTGTTGCCCGCGGGCACCACATTAGAGAGGCCTGACCTGGCTAATTTAATCCACCACAGACCTTGCGAAATGTTTCCGTTTGAATGTTACTCATTCGAAAAACAGAGGCTTCGCAAGAGGCCTGTATGAAAGCAGACTGAAATGCTTCCTTCATCTGCAGTAACAGGGATTGTGCGGAAAAGTGTATGAAATGGTATCATTTTGGTTAAGTTGATCCACTACAATGCTGACAATATTCACTGCTTGATAGAACATGAGGAGTCTGGCCTCTAAAGCAGCTGCGACACGCATATATTTTTAAAGCTACCCTTGCTATGAGCCCGATAATGGAATGTTGAGAGATGGTTACGGAAAGGCTTTTGGAAAGGAAATTACCATATCTTCTCAAGAAGAGGCAGAGATTGCATTCAATGCCGGGCAGGTTTCAGGAAAAAGACAGGGCAGAAAAATGGATTGTGGATGGCTGCTGCTCCAATTTCACTGGCAACATGTTTCTCTCCTGACAATGGGACATCATCGATCTTTATTTTATTATTTGATTTGTTCATTGATCTTTTCGGGAAGGCCCGGGGCGGTTTACAACAATCCAAACAAATGCATAAAACAGCAATAAATACGTTAAAGCCTCAATACAAAAATATTATTTGAATCTAAAATATATCGGAGAAGACTCCAATAGGCACTCACATTCACTGTCACTGGGGTCCCATATTAATCGATTCAGTATATTCATGACACCATCAGAGGGGAAAACTGAAAGGGGAAAACTTGAATGGGAAAAAAAACTGATGGGGGTGGGTGGGTACATTAATGTCACACCGTTGCTGCCTCAACCATATGCCTGGTGGAACAGCTCTGTCTTGTAGGAGACCAGAAAGTAAAGTATAACAAATGGGAGGAAATACATACTGCTGACAAATAGGGTTGCTAACCTCCAATTGGAGCCTAAAGATCTCCTAGATTTCCAAACTATGGAGATCGGTTCCTTAAGAGAAAATGGCTGCTCTGAAAGGTGGACTCTATGGCATTAAACTTTGCTGAGATTCCTCCCCTGCCCAAACCATGCCCTGTGCAGGTTTCATTTGCCACAATCCCAGGAATTTTTACACCTGGGATCACAAGCCAGACCTCTTCTCCCACCAAGGCTAGAGTGAGGGGGAACCGCACCAGGGGCAAGCGCGTGCCCTGCACCCTGCCACGCCCCTGCCAGCCTCGGAACACTCCGTCATGCCCCACCATCTACTCCTGAAACCCTATCCAACTTCCTTCCAGTTTCTCTTAGTTGCCTTGGTACGTGTATGCTCATTGCTCAAAAATGTATTCCTCGTTTTTCATTAATTTATTAGTAAAACTCAATTGTTAATGCCTGCTCATTTAGCCAATCCCGGGTGTAAACAGGTTATTGATTCCAGTTACCCCCTCTTGCTCTGTGTCTCCAGCTAATTCCACCCCACTTCCATTAAAATGGAGGCTGCCTGCTTAGGGTAACACTAGAGTAGGCAACGCTGTTTCTTACACCAGGGGCGTACTGCCCAGGGGGACATATGAGGTCAAATGTCCCCGGGCTGCGGCCATTTAATTATGTGGGGGGGGGGGAGAAAATCACCCTCCTCCTCCCCCTCGGATCCATACACTGACTTTAAGACCTGGTTCAAAAAAAGTTGTTGGGTCATAGTAGTGAAGGGCGGCCGCCCATACGGGGGCGAAGGGGCAGAGAACTCAGATTTTGCACCAGGCTACATTTTCCCTAGATACACCTCTGACTTACACATATTGTTACCTAGCAGAATCCTGTACCCCATCACATCAATCCCAGTAACACAGCCAGGCGGTTAAGAAATGCTCATTTTAACAAATGGGAGAGCTCTCAGTATTTCCTGTCACTGAAATCCCCCTAAAAATCACAACGCTAACAAACAGAAGCTAATCGAAATTCACACAAGTCACACAGGTGGGAAAACGCTACGTGCGAAGAAGCAGGTGACAGCTCTCGCATCACGTGCGGAATCAGATACAATATCCGTCAAATCATATAGAATGAGAGTAATCATCTCTTTAATTCAATGCATCCCTGAGTGCTTGTAACGGCTAAATGAAATGCGCAGCATGTTCCACAAATGCATCATCATCGGCTTGTAAAATGAAATACATGCGATATTAAAATGGAGATAACATTTATTAAAACCATTATGCAAAGAACCTGAGACGATATTGGAATGGCTCGCAGGGCATGATGACTTGTTCTGGTTACTCAAGCAGCCTAGATATTTATTCAAAGGCTAAGCAGCTAGGCTTTCCCAACCCAAGGGAAGAGAAGGGAGAAAGATACGCACGCCGAGTTCTTTCAGCAGAGGTTCAACTGCGCAGACCTAGAAAGGACCTTGGTGAAGGGTATCAATGTCTAGAAGTGGATGAGGCAGGTCTGCAGCCTATGGCGGCCCATACAGGCATGGAAAAGAACATAAGAACATAAGAACATGCCAGGTGGATCAGACCAGAGTCCATCTAGTCCAGCTCTCTGCTACTCGCAGTGGCCCACCAGGTGCCTTTGGGAGCTCACGTGCAGGATGTGAAAGCAATGGCCTTCTGCGGCTGTTGCTCCCGAGCACCTGGTCTGCTAAGGCATTTGCAATCTCAGATCAAGAGTTCCTTAGTACATGATCTTCCCAAGTATGTTGACGAAAGGCACAGAGGGGAGAAGAAAATCACACCGTAGTTGTGAGGCAGTACCTGGAAAGTGGGGGGGGGGACGTTGTTAGCAGGGACATGGGGGAGCACAATGCCAGCTGCACTGCCACATCAGTAAAAATCCGGAAGTGGCATAGGGTAGTTCTAGGAACCATCAGAAACTTTTGGGTAAAATCACAGAGTACTATATCACTTGCAGGTTTTCATCAGAAGTGACATCCACACACAATGCTGCTAATTTTAATTTTTTTTCTCCTGCTGGTAAATAGGTAAAAAGCTTCAGGGAGTCCTACAGCAGAAGTTTTTATACAATATGGCTTTCTGCAGGATAGCCTTCTTGGAAGCCCCTCAGCAGCTGCTGGTCTGGGGACAGCGGTGTGAGTGTAGGGTTTAACTTTATGACATTTTTATTATGTTATTTTTATTGTTATTTGTTGTTATTGTTTTATTCTGATGCATTTATTTGTATGTTTTATCATTAGTATTTTGTTGTGAGCTGTATAAGATGGGGTAAAATTCATCAAATGAATGAACGAATGAACGAACGAACGAACGAACAAATGGGGAGGGAGCCCAAGTGTGTTGATTCTTTGGCATGTTGAACCACAAAGTTGGGAGTGGTAACAGTGGAACAATCCTGCTCTCCCTCTATGGCCTAGAACCATGCTGGTGAACCTTTGGCACTTCAGATATTATGGACTACAATTCCCACCAGCCCCTGCCAACATGGCCAATTGGCCATGCTGGCAGGGGCTGATGGGAATTGTAGTCCATAACATCTGGAGTGCCAAAGGTTCGCCACCACTGGCCTAGAAGATGGACTCCATGGTTGGGAAATCACATGAAAGGGGCTGCGTTCTGTGTACACTCTGCGGCTGAATCCCATGGAGGATTGCTGAGGACGGAAGAGGAAAGGATTTCTCTGATTTCCCATAGATTCCTCCATAGCGTCCTGTTGGAAATCCACGATTAGATCTCCCAATGAGTTTTTCAGCTTAAGACCATGGTGTTTTCTCAGTTGAAACTGACCCTGCCCTTTGTGGGGAAATAAGGCTGCCAACCTCCAGGTGAGGGCTGGATATCTCCCCAAAGGACAACTGATCTATAGACAACATAAGTCACTTATTTATTATTTACTTATTTAGAACCTTCAGTCCACTTCTCCTAAAGAAAATGGCTGCTTTGGAAGGTGGCCTGCAAGGTGTTACACCCTACTGAGGGCCTTTCCCTCCCTAAACTCCACTCTCCTGGGCTCCACCCTCAAATGTCCAGGAATTTTGAAGGTGGAGTGGGCAACCATATAGGGAAAGCGGCAATGACCATGCCTGTTGGTATTAACTGCCATTCAAAGTGGTACTTTTAACTGGGAAGAAAGCAAAAGAAGAAAACAGCAAAAGAAGAATTTATGTGACCAGACTGAAAACCCTGAGCCAAATTATGCCATCTGCATTTTAGGAGCAAAAAAAAAAACATACCAGGAAACCTGTCTTGCAAACAGCAAGACAAGGAATTTGCACTGATCCCACTGAACATGGGCTCACTTTAAGGACAACTTGTGTGACCGGTTTGCAGTTCGCCGTCCAGCTTGAAACTTTACTTGGAACCATGGTTATGAGACTTCCTACAAGAATATTCATCTGACATAACCACAAGCCTTTGAAGTTTGTATTAGAGGTCGGATTTTATCCGGAGGACCACCCAGCTCTGTGGTTTTTTTTGTGATTATCATTCCAGTGTCTGTTGTTGGATAACACTGAGTGTGCATGTGAAATTGCATCCCATTATCGATTTTGCTACTGAAAGCGCGGTGGCGCATATTGTTGAGTTTCATATTTATGAATATATAATCATCACACTTTTCCTGGATGTTGTTATTGATGCATTACAGGTGAGCCTACATTCAATGCAAATTCCTTGTCTTTCTACTGGTGCACTAACTTCCAAATTATTTTACCATGGTGGAATTGTTACCCCCATGCTCAGAATGGGTTGACCCAGAAAGGGGTAGTGACCCAAAGCAGGAGAAGGCTGCAGAGCTAGTTTGGAGGAGACAAGGCTGCCAGACTCGGACCTTGGTTGTATAAGCTCTTAACACCTTGTTAAGGGGCTTTTTTTGTGGTTGTAATGGGTGAGAGTTCTCCTGGAAACCTTCACCATGTTGAATCCTGTTCATCAAGCCCTTGGAGTCTTCAGGAGCCAACCCACTTGCAAAGAAGAATTGGACTTGGCAGTATCAGTAGACTGTAAATATAAGGACTTGAAAATGCAACCTGAACAGGACCTTGAAATGTGATGTTAAATGTTGATGTTATATGTTATGTATTAAGAAAGTAAACCATTTTGTTTTTAAAAATTGTTGTTGCAAACTCATTCCAGGTTCTGCCCCACAGAACCCACAAGCTGAGGTTACAGAATCACCTACTGTAATGTGTAGCTTGGCCCTCAGCAGACTGGACACAGCCAGTATCTCTGCCCGTTCACTCAAAAGTAACTCACACTGAGTTCAATGAGACTTATTTTTGCAGAAGAGCTCTTAGCAGTTCAATAGCAGAGCCACACTTCACCATTACAGCTGTAGATGGGAAATTCACTAGTTCATAGTTCCTTTGCACCTTATTCTGTCCCAACCCCCGGCCCTTAACTCGGCCCACTGACAAATGAAGTTGTTCTCCTTTGACTTCTCTCTTCTTCACCTTGCAACATATTTCTATTTTGCTTACTCTCCCAAAGTTACACCTGAATCACCTGGCTCACACGACTGGGTGATCACAGATTTGGCAAGATAGTCGTTTTGCACATTCTAAGAAAGCACTCTGTCTCTGTCTCACTTTCCCATCAGAAAATATTTGCCAGGATTGTATTCTGTTTGTCAGCGAGAACATCAGAAATCCTCGGGGACCTGCACAGACTCAGCGGGTCAGATGATCTGCTGTAAGAAGACGGAGGCTTTTTTTTCCAAACAAAGAACAGCTGGGAGCTGGAAATCCGTCTCGATCATTATAAAACACAAACTCGTCCAGAGGTTCAGGGAGTGCTCATCCAGCCTTATTATTCCAGCTTTCTCGGGTATGGTAGTATGGAGTAGTGGTGACAGTGCTAGATTAGGACCTGGGAGACCTATGATTCAAATCAGAGGCGTATCTAGGAAAAATGTAGCCTGGTGCAAAATCTGAGTAGTCCCCCACCCCTGACTCCCTGTATGGGCGGTTGCCCTCCTCCAGCACGACCAAACAACTTTGTTTTGGGTGCTGTGTGGTTTCCGGGCTGTATGGCCGTGTTCTAGCAGCATTCTCTCCTGTCGTTTCACCTGCATCTGTGGCTGGCATCTTCCTCTGAAGATGCCAGCCACAGATGCAGGTGAAACGTCAGGAGAGAATGCTGCTAGAACACGGCCATACAGCCCGGAAACCACACAGCACACAAGTGATTCCAGCCATGAAAGCCTTCGACAATAAACTTTTTTTTGCACCAGGTCATCTCAAAGTCACCATCACATTATGGACCTAGGGGAAAGGAGGAGGGGCGATTTTTCTTGGCCCCCCATGTGACTAAATGGCTACAGCCCAGGGACATTTGACGCCATATGTTCCCCTGGGTGGCGCGCCCCTGGTTAAAATCTTTACTCTGCCATAAAAGCTGGCTGAATCATTTTGGGACATTAATTCTCTCTCAGCTTCAGAAGAAGAAGAAGAGTTTGGATTTATACCCAGCCTTTCTCTCCTGTAAGGAGACTCTAAGGGGCTTACAAACACCTTTCCCTTCCTCTCCCCACAACAGACTCCTTGTGAGGTAGGTGGGGCTGAAAGACTTCTCAACAAACGGTTATTAGCCCAATGTCACCCAGCAGGAATATATAGACATGAGGAAACCACATTACCCCATACCTTCTGGACCGCATTACCCCATATGTCCCTACTAGGCCTCTGCGTTCGGCAGAGGCCAATCTGCTGGTAGTCCCTGGCCCCTCAATGATGCGGCTGGCCTCTGCGCGGGCCAGGGCCTTTACAGCCCTGGCCCCTGCCTGGTGGAACACACTTCCTCCAGCTGTCCAGGCCCTGTGGGATCTTGGTGAGTTCCGCAGGGCCTGTAAGACGGAGTTGTTCCGCCGGGCTTTTGGAGTGTCCAGTCGCTGACTGGTGCCCCCTGCTCCCTACTCCTCCTCTTCTTCTTTATCTTTTTGGGTCCCTCACCATCCATGGGACCCGTTTTCTTCCCCCTTTTGGGAGGTTTTTAATGAGGGTTATTGCGGACATTGTTTGCTACTGATCCCTGCGTTTTAAATTGTTTTAATGTATTTAAGGGTTGTTGTACATATGCGATTTATGTTGTTCACCGCCCAGAGCCCTTCGGGGGTAGGATGGTATAAAAAACCCAATAATAAACAAACAAACAAACAAACTAATCTGGTCCACCAGATAAGAGTCTGCCACTCATGTGCAGGAGTGGGGAATCAAACCCGGTTCTCCAGATCAGAGTCCACCTGCTCTCAACCACTACACTATGCTGGCTCTCCCTCCCAGGGTTGTAGCCCGGATCAAAAAGGGCAGAAGAGAACCACGGATACCTCCCGAGCTCCTTGAAAGAAGGGTGAAATCAATATATATGGATAGAGATCTCCAGAGATTAGTGGTCTCATAGCCACGTGGAGCTCCTGTATGTAAGAAGTTCCCCAGTTGACACTTTTGTGAAAAACATAAGAACGTAAGATGAGCTCAACTGGATTACGCAGCAGCTGGCCAACAAACTGGGCACAGAGGCCAAGATCTTCCCCACTGTCATCTCCTTGTACTGTTAATCAAAGGATAGCTTTCTCTGAAGGCTCCCTTCAGTCACCATGGTTAATAGTGTCTACTGGACATCCATGAATCTGTCCAACTTCCTTTTAAAGCCATCTGTGTTTGTGGTCATCACTTCAACCAGCTAGAAACCCTGGAGAGCAACTGCCAGTTTGAGTAGACAGTTTAGGCCTTGATATTCCAAGGGCTTGATTTGGTACAAGCCAGCTTGATGTATGTGTGATACACATCCCGCATTGACTGTGTATTAAATCATATAACATTCATGTGCACCACAAAGAAATCTACAAAATCAACAAAGAACAGAAAGCCAGAGTCAATACCTACCTACCTACCTACCTACCTACCTACCTACCTACCTACCTACCTACCTACCTACCTACCTACCTACCTACCTACCTACCTACCTACCTACCTACCTACCTACCTACCTAGAAGACGACGAAGAAGAAGAGTTTGGATTTATATCCCTGCTTTCTCTCCTGTAGGAGACTCAAAGGGGCTTACAATCTCCTTTCCCTTCCCCCCTCACAACAAACACCCTGGGAGATGGGTGGGGCTGAGAGAGCTCCGAAAAGCTGTGACTAGCCCAAGATCACCCAGCTGGCATGCGTGGGAGTGCACAGGCTAATCTGAATTCCCCAGATAAGCCTCCACAGCTCAGGCGGCAGAGCGGGGAATCAAACCCGGTTCTTCCAGATTAGAATGCACCTGCTCTTAACCACTACGCCACTGCTGCTCCCTCCTTCCCTGCCTGCCTGCCTGCCCTCCTGCCTGCTTGTCTGTCTGTCTGTCTGTCTGTCTATCTGCCAGCCTGTTATCTCTGAAATTCAAATCTCTAGGATATTTTAGAATATTATTAGCCAGGCATGAGGAAATGTACTTTGTCAAGAAGCTGCCGGGCCTGAATTCTTTTCTCTCATAGGTGCTGGCTTTGATGAATCACAAAATAAGACTTTCAGCCCAGGTAGTATTGAAAGAAGGAATTCAAATCAACTGTGGAGGATGCTGCGAATAAAGATGGCGAGACTTTACATCCTTTCCTTCCCCTGAATAAACTGTGAAGTCTGCTCATTGTTACAGTACATGAGGGGAAAGACTGAAGCAACAGGAGACATTTGCTGTACAACAGACTGAAAATACCCTGGGGACGCATTGTCCTCTGAAATCTCTCACCTTGCAACATCTCCTGCTTTTCGACTTAGCTGTACATGCCTGTTGTGATGAATAATGTGCAAGAACCACATGTCCCTCCCTCCCTCCCTCCCTCCCTCCCACTCTCTCTGTGACTTCAAGTTTCTTCCAGACAATTGGTAGAATATGTTGAATATTGACTACAGTCAAGACTTACATTACAAAGGCATCTTGTCCCAGGACCTGGACTCAAAGCAAGGAACGTATGTCAGGCATGCTTGAGATTACAATGGCTGCTCCATGTATGTATGTATGTATGTATGTATGTATGTATGTATGTATGTATGTATGTATGTATGTATGTATGTATGTGTGTATGTATGTATGTATGTGTGTATGTATGTATGTAGGTAGGTAGGTAGGTAGGTAGGTAGGTAGGTAGGTAGGTAGGTCGGTCGGTCGGTCGGTCGGTCGGTAGGTAGGTAGGTAGGTAGGTAGGTAGGTAGGTAGGTATGTACGTACATACATATATACGTATGCACGTGCCAAGGTTTTTACCCCATCTTTATGAATTCATATAGCCACCAAGGAAGCCAACAAATTGAAAGATATAAAGTAAAACCTCATCTTAAAAGCCAATTACATCACTAAAAAAACTTAAAATCAGAGATAAAAATCACTGAAAAGATAAATTTCTAAAAAGGAAGAGAAATGCGGGACTGTGTCTCCCCATATTGGCCGCGGAGGGCTCGTTGGTCCTCTGATGACAACCTCCTGGTGGTCCCCAACCCCAAGGACATTTCGCTGACCTCAACGAGAGCCAGAGTATTTTTGGTCCTGGCTCCCCCCAGGGGAACTTGTTACCAGCAGATATCAGGGCCCTGCAGGGTCTTAATTCTGCAGAGCCTGTAAGACCGAAATGTTGCACCAGGCTCATGGCTGAGGCACCATGGGATCCACTACATCACACTGGACCCGTGAGTCATGTATCCCCTCCCCTTCCCCACCCTGACAGTAATAGACCATATAATGGGGTGTGGTGGATAATTATAATATGTGTGATTTGAGAGTCCTTGATATTTTAGTTGCCACCTGGGAATGCTTTTAATGTTTCCACTATTTAACTGCTAAATTGAAAATTGTTTTATGATTGTGATTTGGAATTATGTGTGTTAGCTTGCACTGAGCCCAGCTTTGGTCAGGGAGAGCAGGATTTTAAATCTAATAAATAAATAAAATAGATAAATAGATAAATGAATGAATAAATAAATATATACCTACAGTGCAAATGATGGCCAAGATCACTGAGGGAACATTAAGCAAAACAAAACAGTCTTCACCCACTGGTAGAAGATGGCAGCTGAAGTAGACAGGCAAATGTCTCTGGGGAGACCGTTCAGGAGTTTTGGTGCCACTACTAAGAAGACCCTGTCCCAGGTTGTCATATACCTAGTATCAGAAGGCAGGGGCACCTGAAGCATATTCTCTGAGGATGGTCAGGTAGGTTCATTAAATGAAGAAAAGATTGAAATACCATTGGAATCCAAAAATAGTCTATTTCTAGACAGCTCCCAGGGCATATAGTTGTGATCTATGACTTTCAGCTCAAACTAATCCTTATGCATCATCTAATGATCCACAACACACACACACGGTATCAATTTTTCTCTCCCACAGACCTAGGGTGGTAGGTCTTTCTTTTCTTTCAGACAACTCCCCCAGCCTACAGAAGATCTTCACCAACAACTGTAGGCCACCAAACAGAGACCCAGGTATGGAAGCCATGGTTCAGTGGTAGTGCTTTTGCTTTGCATTTAAAACTTGACATCTCCAGTTGAAAGGATCAGGTCATAGTTAATAGGAAAGAGCTTCACTGGAGAACTACTTCTAAAGGGAGCACACAGTACTGACCTTGATAGACCAGAATCAGATTCAGTAGAAGACAGCTTCATGTTAATTCAAGACGGAAACAAACCTGGTACCAATTCTGTCTCCAATATTGTTGCAGAACCTCAAAACATAAGCCATCCAATCTTGTGTAAGGAGGTCCTGCAAGAAAGTCTGACTGTGTATCTGAGATTGTGCATACAATC